>NC_091131.1:20234799-20471540 GCF_040183065.1 Periplaneta americana
TGATCATATCGTCGGATGTTGCACACGTATCTGACGCACATATTCTGAACTCGCTGTATAATACTAAAATAAGTGTCAAGGCTCATTCACAATGAAAATCAAACATAACGTAGGCGTTAACTTAAGAATGTAAACGTTAAGCGTTAAGGTAAAATGAAAAAGTCAAACCATCATTCACGATGGGAACATAAACATAATCGCAAAGATACATGGTAACCATGGAAACATAACAACGACGTCATTTCATCATATTCTGTTGTATACTTCAGCTCTCTACGATTGTGTGTTGTTTACAAATCACGTAAGCATAAACATGAAAGTTTGGAGTTTGCAACCTTTCGTGTTAACGTCTAACAATAATGTTAATGTTAGTGTTTATGTAAATCATTGTGAATGATCCCATTTGGTACTCTGACCGCAAACTTCTGTGCTTATGTTACGTCTATGTTTAATTTTCATTGCGAATGGGCCTTTATGGTCTACAAAGTTTTCTTGAGATCTTTCTATTGGTCTGTTTCGACTTGTGAAAAGATGACAAGTAAATTAGAGACAACTGACAAGTTGAGTAAAATTTGTTTCTTAAAATTTTATGACAAGCTTGTCAAGTGATTTTGATTACTGATAAGTTTGACAAGTAACATGATAGATCATGAAGTAGCATTGCTTCATAAAATCAGAGAAGAAAAGCCGATTTTTTTTCGATTTTCGCCAAAAATAACGAGATGAAAAAACTAAAACAAATAATAGAAGATAATTTTTCTGTTGGTTGAAAATTTAGTCTGTTTTCAGACAAATAATTTTAAATAGCAAATCATCAGAAGACAGAAACAAAACTGAAGGCATGCCCTCCGACGTTTTTTTTTTACCAACACTTTTCAATATCTACATTGATGAAGTTATAACATACTGAAAAAGATTGAAAGTGAGATTTTACGGGTGAGATGAGCTACGCTTCGGCCGGAATTTCGAAACATATTCGTAAAACACTTTCAATTCGTATAACGTACAATATTTTATTTCATATTATATCGAATTTCATTATTTTTTTATAAATGAATATTAACATGTACGTATTGAACAATCGGTGGAAAAGGATGTCACTAAAATATGCTCAGAAGGAACTGAACCGTATATATTTTTGAAGTTTGTGAACGAACTACGCTCATTACGGGGCTATCAATGCAGGAACAGTTGATAGACGGAAAATCATGAAGGGAGAATTGGATAAGAAGTATCGGATAAATGTAACGAAACGATGAGAGAATGTTTCAAGGGGATAGAAATTTTGTAGAAGTTTTATAAGGAGAACAGATGCATGTATAGTATGCACGACTTCCACAACCGATAGATGTAATATTCCATAGATTTGTGTAACAGATGACGTGAACTGTACAATAAACACAAACATGGTGTAGATGTAGGCTTAAGTATTATTTACTAATTTCTGTATTATTCTATAGTGTTGTAGCCCAATTCTAAGTGATTGTACCACAGTCTACGATATACAGTCACGATGCTTGAGTTTTGAGAGTGCTAGAAACAGTAGACTGTGACGGTACTATTTTGCATTGCCTGTAATGAGGCGATATTAGCGATCCTAGTGGTGAGCAACTATCTAATCTTTGCATATTTACTACGTATTGAGCTTCGCGACTGTATATACTAGACTGTGATTGTACTATGAAATGTTAAAAATTCAATATTAACCTGATTTTTGTTTTCATTCATTATGTCGCATTTGTTTGTTAATAATTTTAAGTTACTAGTATGATGCTCATTGCGGGGCCGATCACTGAACAATAACAGAAAAGAACACAGGTAAATTCTGCTGACAATGTATCGACCCGAATTGTACCAACTTCTGAAATGTGATAAAATAATTTGGGAGTAAATAAGGAGGATTTTTTGTATAATTTCTATAGAGTACTTTCACTTGTTTAGTTGTGAAGTTACTAATTAAGTTTTCCATGGTTTATTCATTATGCTAGCCATAGTGGCGTCCCTTTTGTGAATATTACAATACATTGTACAGAAATGTTCTGTTTGTCGGCCATTTTAAAAGAGCATACGGTAGTGAAATGAGACATAGTATGAAATAATAGTTATGTAAATATCATTATAATGATAGCTATTGAGACATGGGTGTCTTAATAGTCATTATATGAGAGTTACATACAACTGTTTTTCTACGATCTGTAGTAAGGTTAGACAAAAATTAATTAATTCATTAAAAATTAAAATTAATTTTTAGATACATACTTCTTTATATTGACAATATGGAAGTATGAATATGGTTTTAGATAGTGGGAAACAAAACAGTAACGTTTGAGACAGTCGGAAACAAAAGAATACAAGTGATTCTTATTTGCACTTCCTATAGGTACAAAAATAAATTTATTTATTTATTTATTTATTTATTTATTTATTTATTATTTTGCTAATAATTGTAACATAATAGTAATATACGTTACAAGAACGGTATATTGACGTTTTCATGGTCGAGGAAAAGATTGAAAAACCGAAACGTAGTTGAGCTTTTTTAATTTCCGAGAACATGAAAACAAACATACCGCTCGTGTATCGTACATTATTTTGTGCGAAGATCGTTTATTACATACCTGAAAGACGAATTTCTAATTTATTAGTTGCAATGAAATCTCATGTTGGTTTCTGTTTAATGACGCCAACTTCGGAACACCAAAATATCTTTCTTCAACATTGTTGCTATAAAATGTTTTCTGTGTTTACTATACTCCAGCAGGCCGTGATATACGTCTGTCTTTTTTTTCCTCCAGTCTATAAATGCGAACTTAAAACAAACGGTAAGGTTATGTAATGATTTATTTTAATATTTTAACAATATTATTTATATAACATATTGCAGTAATAACATCGGCATCTGGAATCTCGTTGATTTTTTCACGGCTTCCTTAATGTTACTTGTATCAGGAATGGAATAAGTTTCGTGGAGTAGTAGACTTTACTTAATTTTTGCAAATATTTAAAAACAATAATTAACATTGCAATTTAGGTGAAATTGCAGTGGTAAGTTTCCAATTTATAATTATTACTATGTTAAACGTCTCTAAAAATAATGTGTTAAAAGCCTAAAGCAGTAAAATGAATGTCGCGCTTAAGCGGTAAGAAGAGGGAAATTGTTATGTGTGTTACGTTGGGAATACTGAATGTGGTATTTCACACTTACCGCGTATTGGTTCTGTGCGGAAAACAAGCAAATACACACGATCTCGCACAAAATTATATATATATATATATATATATATATATATATATATAGAAAAACTTTAGCTCGCCCCTGAAAAAGTTGAACTCGTGCTCAGGGGCGGATTCCTCAATTGAAATAATAATTATACAATACAATTTGTCTTATGTCTACTGTGCAATTATAGTATATAAATTTAAATTTACAATTTTTCAATTTTTATAAAATCCATACATAACTTTTTAAATTTAATACTAGAACTATTAGAATTGACAAGATTAGGATATTTAAATATAAATTTGTTATATATTCTTAGCCTAAATTACTACTATGATTAAATACTGTAACAGTGTTGCATTTTGGTTCAAACAATCTTAAATAATTCATACCTTTTGTTTCACAACTATGAGAATACAATTCAAAATTATTTCGATTTTTATGTATGGATTTTATTAATACAATATAATAAATTTGTCTTACGTTAAGTACATTAAAGTCTAGAAACAAATTTTGAGATGGAAAATCAATAGATTTAAGAAGACATATTTTAATTATTTCCTTATAAAAATTATTGAAAAATGTCTGTTTCAAGCAATTTTGATGAAATGGAAATAATGAAAGAAGCTGTGAAAGTGAGCAATTTTATTACCTGCAAAATCCAAGAACTTACATGAAAAGGTATATGGGCAGTTCATGAATTGGAGAATGAAAAATGTTTAATCATTTTCAGAGAACGTTCTGCTAGTTTACTTTCAAGAATTGTCAGAAAAAATGAAATCACCAACACTATGGACAAATTATTCGATGTTAAAATCGACACTGAATATTAATCATCGGGTTGATATATCTAAGTACATGAAATTGTACTGCTTGTTGAAATGATTTTTTTTTTACAATTATGCCACATTTACAATCTGTCTACGATAGACAATAAGTAAATATCATAAAAGAATATGACATGAGTGAAGATGTTATCCCATGACAACACAAAATGAAATATTAACATTTAACATCTCGAAATCAATGGTATGTACTGAAATAAGAAATCTGTATCGAAATGAATGTCATTTCGATACAGATGATCACTGTACAGTAACTTCATTTCAGTATGGTCGCATAGCAACCTCAATGTAGGAGAGAGAATCAACTGGCTATGTGGCGACTAATAAAATATTGCCCGATTCATCTTGAGAGCATAATATTATGGATTTATTAATTTGTCCTACAGAATAATCTCTGTAATGTTGACAATTAATGTTTGAGGAGAAAAATTCGCTCCGGCGCCGAGGATCGAACCCAGGTCCTTGGTTCTACGTACCAAGCGGTCCGACCACTGAGCTACGCCGAATTCAATCCACAGTACCGGATCGAATCTACCTCCTTCAGTGTTTCCCTTTGTGTCCTGACTCCAAGTTAGGCATATGTTGACGTATATGTCTAGTGTCAACTGCCATTTTATAAGCCTAACTTGGAATCAGGCCAAAGGGAAACACTGAAGGAGGAAGATTCGATCCGGTGCTGTGGATTGAATTCGGCGTAGCTCAGCAGTCAGAGCGCTTGGTACGTAGAACCAAGGACCCGGGTTCGATCCCCGGCGCCGGAGCGAATTTTTCTCCTCAAACATTAATTAAGAGCATAAGGCAGGAAGGGTGGTATGGGTACGTATGATTTTGACTTAGTGGTCGGCAGTGGGACATCCTTGCTTTCCTCACTCTGAATATAAATTATTCAGTGTCTGACGGCGGTGAGTTGGGAGTCCAACCTGAATTCTAGGAAAAACACACAGACAGACCAAAGTTTTGAAATTTTGATTGAACTGATTTTCTGATAGGTTCGAGGTGCCGCGTGCACGCAGGATGTTGACGTGTCCTTACGTCACACTGTTATGCGGTAATGCACGGCTCTATATCGACGTTGTGAAACTCGCAGACTTTTACTTGTCACAGTTTCTGAACACACGCGTGCCGCTGTTTACCCAAACAGTCGCGCCTCCAGTCATTGCCCTACAAACTTCGCTGTCACGCTGGAAAAATCCGTCTTCAGATTTCAACAAATAAAATGGATATGAAAACTGCAGTGGCGTAGCATGAAATTCTGAGCAGGGGAAGCTAACTCAAGTTGTCTTTCATTCCACAACTCATTTTGTAAACTCTCTACAACCTGTAAATGCCCTTGCCTGAAAGAATCTGTAGATGTGAAATACCTGGGAATTATTGTTGATCAGCACTTGAAATGGGATAGACAAATCACCTTTTTATGTAACAGGATACGTAAAACAATTTACAAATTTGTAAATCTTCGCCATTACTTGCCTACTCATGTATTACGTTTGGTTTATTTGGCTCTAGTTGAATCTGTTATCCAATATGGTATAATTGGATGGGGAGGCATTACAAAAACTGCTCTTCTTCCTCTAATTATGTTGCAAAAACGTATAATCAAAATTTGTTTGAAAAGGCGACTGGATTATCCAACAAATTTGATCCATTCTGAATTGAATGTTTTTAGAATTGACCAAATTTATAAATACTCTTTAATGAAATTCTATCATAAAAATAGAACGAAATTTGTAGCTCAGCCACATGCTCATAATACGAGACGAAATTAAATTCTTAAATTAGTTGAACCTAAATATTTCACATCTGCTGCTTTACTACACAGTACAAATTATAGTCCACGGCTATATACTTCGATAATAAAATTTCATCCAGAATTGACTACTTTAAGCAATGAAATTTTCAGATCCAGAATTAAAAAATTTATATGACAGACTTCCCTGTATATATATTATGTACCATGTATTGTAAAACAAGTTTATTTCTATCCTAAGTGTATTTTTCTATTTTATCTTGGTTACTATATCAACATGACCTGCACTAATTATACTAATAATAATAATTTAATATTAATCCATCAATCTAAACATCGTCTCCTTTTTCACTCAGTTATTATTAGTATTATTATTTACTAATTTTATTACAATCTTTATGTGAGCTTTTTTCTTAAGTATTTTGTCTACAAAGTATGCTTTGCTCTTTCGGAGTATTTTAATGTAACGTTTTTATGTATATGTTATTATTAAATAAATAAATAAATAAAAATAAATGTACGAGTACATATGAGAAAACGTATTACAAAAATATAGTCTTAACCCGTAATTGGTGAGGTGGTGACTGTGAGCACCCCAGCCATTGTAAGAAAAGAAGCCTGCGCCAGGTGGATGTGCAGAGATTTATATTTTTCATTGCTTATTATCCTGCCTGCTTCCCTAATTTTATTTTGAAGAAAACCTAGTTAAAACTAATAAAAGTACTTGATTATATAAATTAAAAATTCAGTTTGATTATCTGAGTGCTGCGATAAGTTTCTAAGTTGGGGTAAGTGCAATCCCCACCTCACCACTTACGGGTTAAAATAAATAATAGTCAATGTCAAGTCAGCAGTCCGAAGATTGGTTAGAACCTCGTAAGTAACACCAATAAGGCATGACCTCAAATGGTACGTAGTAAAATATGATTTCACGGTTTGCACATATCTCTTAACAAATAGACACGTATAGTATAACATTAGCTCACTCCCTGTCATACTTAGAGAAATCACAATATTAACGGTCAATAGACACAGTATTAATATCATTACGTAAGTATGAGTCTGTGTTTTGGTTGTGCCCTTCAGTGACAGCAAGGGAGTCAGCCATTTCTCTTCTAAATCACACTTTTATTCGTAAGTCAGTCTTGATAATAGAACTGTCCTAAAAATTCAAGTAAATTGCTGTCATGAACTGTTATTTCACTCATTATTTATTATATCAGCCACAATGCACACTAACACTTCAACTGAACACAACTCACGAAAGGGATAACTCGAAAACTAAATTATTTTCAATGTAAAAGCTAGCTTCTTGCGAACCTTTCGACCAGGGTAGTTTAGTTAGAAAGGGATGGAAAATCTGAAGAATGAGTGTAAGAAACCGGTCTGCTTGGAAGCTGGTGTGTGCAGGGTTCTTGTTTACTGCTGCATCACGAATCATCCTGAGCTGCCGCATCACAAAATTTAACGCATAAATATAAATTCTATTAAAATTAAGGAATAATTTTGTTCATAAACTGCAGGTTTATTATGAAATTATTATTAACTGGGGAGGCTGAGCTTTTTAGCTTATATTGACGCTACGCCACTGGAAAACTCAATGGTTACGTACAGGTAAAGCTCCCAACATCCATAATATCGATAATGGTAGAAAACAAGTCCGTCTTTCACGAAAATGTAAGTTAAAATTACAGTAGAGATAGGCTTATAATATTGAAGTGAAGTTCGGATTTGAATCCGTGAAACTTGGATTTAAAGTGCAACATGTTCACTACTTGCCCACTGAAGATCATTATTATTTTTTATTAAAAAATATATCTGCCTACTCTTCTCCCTGTTTTTTTCGTTGGTTATTTAACGACGCTGTATCAACTACGTGGTTATTTAGCGTCGATGAGATTGGTGATAGCCAGATGGTATTTGGCGAGATGAGGCCGAAGATTCGCCATAGATTACTTGGCAGTCACCTTGCGGTTGGGGAAAACCTCGCAAAAAACTCAACCAGGTAATCAGCTCAAGCGGGGATCGAGCGCAACTTCAGACTGGTAGGCAAGTGCCTTAACCGACTGAGCCACCTCTCTGTTTCCACTATATTATTCAAGGTTATGCGAAGTAACTCTATGTGATATTGCCTTTAACGCAAACAATATTGCGAGGTGGACTCATCAACATCTAATTAATTTATTTTCATAATACTGCGTTCTATTTGGGGCTAAAAGGGATGAGGTTACAGGAGAATGGAGAAAGTTACACAACGCAGAACTGCACGCATTGTATTCTTCACCTGACATAATTACGAACATTAAATTCAGACGTTTGAGACTGGCAGGGCATGTAGCACGTATGGGCGAATCCAGGAATGCATATAGAGTGTTAGTTGGGAGGCCGGAGGGAAAAAGACCTTTGGGGAGGCCGAGACGTAGATGGGAAGATAATATTAAAATGGATTTGAGGGAGGTGGGATATGATGGTAGAGACTGGATTAATCTTGCTCAGAATAGGGACCAATGGCGGGCTTATGTGAGGGCGGTAATGAACCTCCGGGTTCCTTAAAAGCCAGTAAGTAACATTGTGTTCAGATTGTGATGGCACTAAAGCTAGATTTGTTTTTTTCGTAAGCTATTTTATTTTTAGAAAAGTGACAGGGGACTGGACTCCCTATAAATACGTGAATTGTTTATACTGTTCGTAATTATTATTGTAAGCATGGTAGAATGTTTGGGATTTCAAATAAAATTTGGATATTTATTTTCATCATCTTCATACTCCCCGCATTTAAATTTAACAAGGAGAAGCGTTTAGGTTAATTATTTCCTAAGAGTTTCCTCATTCCATGAGGCCTAGTCTCCAAACAAACACTGCAATAAAATTGATAGGTGAAACGATTCGCACATCAGTATGTTGCCAATGAGTAGGCCTACGAAGAATTCCGTTCATTTGGAAATTAATGCGGCAGTTAAGGACTTTATAATTCTACATCATTTGTCGGCAAAACGTCAATGTAGGTGACGTAATATGAAACGCAGCCCGCCTTGCAAGACGAGGGATGGTAGAAAGTAGTAGGCTGGGATGAGGAGAGGACTGAACCTCGCCCGTATAGTCTGGAAATAATTAATCGAACCATATGATGTCTTAGCATCCTTCTGATGGATTTGAAATTACTCATCAGTCTATCCCGATGTTTTAATTAATGAAGTGAAATCTGGTTCTCCATCATAAGTTGCAATTTGTAATTGCTCAAATGAATGTTAGTCCGTCAATCGGGAGCGTGTTTTACATTTAACGTGTTTCATTAAAAAAAAAAAATTGTTCACATATATATGACGAGCCAAACATTGAAATAAACCTAGCACAAAATGACTTAAGGAGTGGATATTTTGAATTGTAGTGGAAGTTTTTTAATCTGAGCAATTTTCCCTTATTTAGGTTTCTTTGCAAAGTTTCAAAATTTTATAATATCACGTAAGTTGCGAGAGTAAAAAATGCAACTCAGTGCTTTAGGGCATTGCAAGAAGCTTGTAGGAGAAAAGTCCTATCATACCGAACTACTGCAAAATGGTGAAAGCGAGGTATTCGTTTTCAGTCAAGAGTTGACATCCAAAGATCGATCAGTGAAAAAGATATCCAGAAATGATGCTGCAGATGGAGTCCGCCCTCTTTCAAGGATTTGGCAACGTATTGTTGACATAGCAGGGAACTATATTTGAAGGATATAATGCCAAAGGAAACCGAAATAAATTTAATGTGAAACAGTAATATGTTGTCATTACTTTTTGAATGCCCTGTAGATAGATAGTTCTATACTTACTCTTTAATTTACATATAGTTTTGTGTTTTGTGCTGAATAACAGGTCTTTAATATTGAAACAATTTGGTCCCGGTATTATAACAGCACACTGCTTGAAGATTACAAAACAGAACTTCAAATGGATTATTTCAGATGTTTTGTATAAGTTTTATGGTTATATGTGACAAAATTCGACTTATAGGATAAATGGGAATTAAGTAGCATTTTACGGTAAACAGAAATTTAATTAACAATTTCAGATTAAATATTCTTACTGAAAAGAATGCTACCACAGACCTCCAGACATCAGAGCATAACTGAAATCGTTTAATCAAGGACTGCAACATGAATTTACCGTTAAAGAAAATCAGACCAATGGCTTCTGAAGCAAATGTCATATTATCGCGAAGGTTGTTACTGAGAAGAAATATCTATGTAAAATATCTGGGCTGCGACACTACAGGGAGAAAGTAATATAACTGTAGACTTTAACAACTTAGTCCAGGGATTGGAGTACAATAAAAATTCTAATACCGAATGAATAGTTTTCTCAGAAAATAATTTTCCCCTAAAAGTTAGCACTGTTTTACTAGATAAGTACTATCCCTACGATTCCTATTTTTACTCTTATTAGAGAAACTGATATGGCCTGATTTATCCATTTGCAGGTTTTCAATAAAATAGACGGTTTTCTTGCAAATTAAATAAAAAGATTAACACGTATCGTTATTTCCTGTCTTTAGGAAGTCTGCAACCCTACTGCAGTGACCAAGGGACGAAACTTAGCTGTTCAGACCGAGTGCGTGTGTGCTTTCGTACGTGAGTCGGCGGCGCGCTGTTGCCAAACTTCGCAGACTTTTAGCTTCATTTTTTATTATTCATACACTTAATTACAGAACGCATAATAGACTTTTTAATTATTTTAGTGTATTCTACTGCCAAGTTCAGTCTGCACAGTTATATAGCTTCCATTCTGTATACGAAAGACAAAATTACTAATTTATGTTACTCTCAAAAAGCACCTTAAAATAGCATCAAAACAAATTAAATTTAATTTCTGTGAAGTTATCCCAGTGCCTGTACTTATGTAAGTCTTAGAAATACGAGAAAAAAATAGCATTCAAAGAACATAACCCATAAGACATTATCACACTTTCCCAAAGAAAAAAATATCAGACATTTTGAACATTGAATAAGAAATGAATCAATATTTCCTGGGGCATCAAAACTTCTAAGTCCATTCTGCTTCAGAGCACACATATTTTGAAACTTCGTTTTCTTTTGTTATATCTATATCCTGTCTGTATATAATGGTGCAACTAAAGTGTCTGAAGTGTTACCCGTTTCAATATTTGATTATTTACCACACTTTTAGACAACCTTATTCTTGTTCTGAAATATCATAATTTTAGTTTCAACTTTAGTTTAGATATCTTTAGATCATTCATTCATAGTTGTTTGCCCAATGGCAGATCCTTCACTGCAAACCCAGTATTATACGATCTTCCCTCTTTTCCGCCTTCCTCTCAGTCTCTGTAAACGATCCATATATCTTAATCTTGTCTGTCATCTGTTATCTTTTTCTACCCCCAACTTTTCTCCCGTTCACCATTCCTTCCAGTACATCCTTCAGTAGGCAGTTTCTTCTTAATGACCCAACTTATTTCTCTTTCTCTTCCTGCCAGTTTCATCAGTATTCTTTCTTTATCCAGTCTATCTAGCACAGTTTCATTTAGTATTTTGTCTGTCCATTTCATACGCTCCATTCTTCTCCATATCCATATTTCAAATGCTTCAAGTCGTTTTGCTTCAATTCGTCGTAATGCCCATGTTTCAGTCCCATACACTACTACACTACACACAAAGCATTTCGCTAGTATCTTCCTTAGTTCTTTTTCCATAAATCTGCAGAAGATGCTCCTTTTTCTATCAAAAGCTTTCTTTGCTATTGCTATCTTCCTTTTGACTTTCTGGCAGCACCTCATGTTACTGCTTGTACCCCCCCCCCCATTATGGCTTTTAAGAAACCAGAGGGATCACTGCCCCATTAGGAAAGTTCAGGATAACAGAGAGGGCTTGGAATTGAATGGGTTACATCAGCTGCTTGTCAATGCGGATGACGTGAATATGTTAGGAGAAAATCCACAAATGATTAGGGAAAACACGGGAATTTTACTGGAAGCAAGTAAAGAGATAGGTCTGGAAGTAAATCCCGAAAAGACAAAGTATATGATTATGTCTCGTGACCAGAATATTGTACGAAATGGAAATATAAAAATTGGAGATTTATACTTCGAAGAGGTGAAAAAATTAAAATATCTTGGAGCAACAGTAACAAATATAAATTATACTCGGGAGGAAATTAAACACAGAATAAATATGGGAAATGCCTGTTATTATTCGGTTGAAAAGCTTTTATCATCCAGTCTGCGTCAAAAAATGTGAAAGTTAGAATTTATAAAACAGTTATATTACCGGTTGTTCTTTATGGTTGTGAAACTTGGACTCTCACTTTGAGAGAGGAACAAAGGTTAAGGGTGTTTGAGAATAAGGTGCTTAGGAAAATATTTGGGGCTAAGAGGGATGAAGTTACAGGAGAATGGAGAAAGTTACACAACACAGAACTGCACGCATTGTATTCTTCACCTGACGTAATTAGGAACATAAAATCCAGATGTTTGAGATGGGCAGGGCATGTAGCACGTATGGGCGAATCCAGAAATGCATATAGAGTGTTAGTTGGGAGGCCGGAGGGAAAAAGACCTTTAGGGAGGCCGAGACGTAGATGGGAAGATAATATTAAAATGGATTTGAGGGAGGTGGGGTATGATGATAGAGAATGGATTAATATTGCTCAGGATAGGGACCAATGGCGGGCTTATGTGAGGGCGGCAATGAACCTCCGGGTTCCTTAAAAGCCAGTAAGTAAATAAGTAGAGATTCATTGCTGTCCTCACATAATCCCGTCATTGGTCCCTATCCTGAGCAAGATTAATCAAGTCTCTACCATCATAATCCAGCTCCACATCCATTTTAACATTATTCTCCCATTTACGTCTCGGCCTCCCCAAAGATCTATTTCCCTCCGGCCTTCCAACTAACACATTATATGCATTTCTGGATTCGCCCATACGTGCTACATGCCCTGCCCATCTCAAACGTCTGGGTTTAGTGTTCCTTATTATGTCAGTTGAAGAATACAACGCGTGCAGTTCTGCGTTATGTAACTTTCTCCATTCCTGTAACTTCATCCCTCTTACTTACTTACTTACAAATGGCTTTTAAGGAACCCGAAGGTTCATTGCCGCCCTCACATAAGCCCGCCAGCGGTCCCTATCCTGTGCAAGATTAATCCAGTCTCTATCATCATACCCCACCTCCCTCAAATCCATTTTAATATTATCCTCCCATCTACGTCTCGGCCTCCCTAAAGGTCTTTTTCCCTCCGGTCTCCCAACTAACACTCTATATGCATTTCTGGATTCGCCCATACGTGCTACATGCCCTGCCCATCTCAAACGTCTGGATTTAATGTTCCTAATTATGTCAGGTGAAGAATACAATGCGTGCAGTTCTGTGTTGTGTAACTTTCTCCATTCTCCTGTAACTTCATCCCGCTTAGCCCCAAATATTTTCCTAAGCACCTTATTCTCAAACACCCTGAACCTATGTTCCTCTCTCAGAGTGAGAGTCCAAGTTTCACAGCCATATAGAAGAACCGGTAATATAACCGTTTTATAAATTCTAACTTTCAGATTTTTGGACAGCAGACTGGATGATAAGAGCTTCTCAACCGAATAATAACACGCATTTCCCATATTTATTCTGCGTTTAATTTCCTCCCGAGTGTCATTTATATTTGTTACTGTTGCTCCAAGATATTTGAATTTTTCCACCTCTTCGAAGGATAAATCTCCAATAACTTCATCCCTCTTAGCCCCAAATATTTTCCTAATCACTGTATTCTCAAACACCCTGCTTACAGTACACCCCATGTATTTGACGCTAGAATCAGTCGCAGAGAATATTGTACCATAATGCGAAAGTACAAAAATGATCGGTTCTCACCAACGAATAGGGTTCAATCCCCAGCAAAACACACGTTTTGTATTAATAACGTAGTTGCAAGGCAGTTCCTACAATTTCCCCTACCCTTCTCATTCCACCATTAGTAGGCCTACTCCGCTATCGTAATCTCGCCATCTCTGAACAGAGTGCGTATTGCTACAGTGTCTCGTCATCGCATTACTTTCCCCACGGTTCTTGGAGATGCGAACGCCTCTCCGGAGGATGCTGTCCTTGATGATAGAGGGGAGGAGCTGCCTGACCCGGAACCCGCGACTTGCCTGCCCGAGGGACAGGTGCCGTGGCGCGACCAGTCTCTCTCGCACGCATTCCACAGTCATTCTCCGCCCGGCTCGGTCCTAGGGTCACTGCTTCGCTACCGGACGTAACATCGCGTCTAGTGCACTTGGCTGGCACTACGCAACCCTCATACATATACCTACGCTTACGTAGTAACTATTAACTCTTCATTAGAATATAATCTTTAAACTAGACGTTATAATAATGTTTCTGAGATCAGTTATGTTGAAAATAATATTTCGTTGTTGAAAATAAATTTAATTAAAATTAATCATTTCTGTAAAGAAAAAAAAAAGTTTAAATTCTCAACGTAATAATAGTGTGCTTTTAACGTACTTGAGCTCTCAAAGTCTTACTTACTTACAAATGGCTTTTAAGGAACCCGAAGGTTCATTGCCGCCCTCACATAAGCCAGCCATCGGTCCCTATCCTGTGCAAGATTAATCCAGTCTCTATCATCATATCCCAACTCCCTCAAATCCATTTTAATATTATCATCCCATCTACGTCTCGGCCTCCCCAAAGGTCTTTTTCCCTCCGGTCTCCCAACTAACACTCTATATGCATTTCTGGATTCGCCCATACGTGCTACATGCCCTGCCCATCTCAAACGTCTGGATTTAATGTTTCTAATTACGTCAGGTGAAGAATACAATGCGTTCAGTTCTGCGTTGTGTAATTTTCTCCATTCTCCTGTAACTTCATCCCGCTTAGCCCCAAATATTTTCCTAAGCACCTTATTCTCAAACACCCTGAACCTATGTTCCTCTCTCAGAGTGAGAGTCCAAGTTTCACAACCATACAGAACAACCGGTAATATAACTGTTTTATAAATTCTAACTTTCAGATTTTTTCCACAGCAGACTAGATGATAAAAGCTCCTCAACGGAATAATAACAGGCATTTCCCGTATTTATTCTGTGTTTAATTTCCTCCCGAGTGTCATTTATATTTGTTACTGTTGCTCCAAGATATTTTAATTTTTCCACCTCTTCGAAGGATAAATCTCCAATTTTTATATTTCCATTTCGTACAATATTCTGGTCACGAGACATAATCATATACTTTGTCTTTTCGGGATTTACTTCCAAACCGATCGCTTTACTTGCTTCCAGTAAAATTTCCGTGTTTTCCCTAATCGTTTGAGGGTTTTCTCCTAACATATTCACGTCATCCGCATAGACAAGAAGCTGATGTAACCCGTTCAATTCCAAACCCTGCCTGTTATCCTGGACTTTCCTAATGGCATATTCTAAAGCGCAGTTAAAAAGTAAAGGTGATAGTGCATCTCCTTGCTTTAGCCCGCAGTGAATTGGAAAAGCATCAGATAGAAACTGCTCTCTTAAATTGACTGAGCATATTTGGAACTAAATCAATGGCTTTCCCGAAACACGCTATGGAATGTTTCATATAAAGCAATTTTTATCTCGAAAAGGAAGCAAAGACGAGCGAAATTGTATGAAACTTTTTTTGTTTGTAATAATTGAAATTATTAAACCCTGAAATTAATGACAATTACTTACGGTTCATTCTGTATGTAAATTAAATTTATCCATGACTGGTATCTAAATTGGTCTTTCTTTCACCGACCTTAGCAACCTAAACAAGGGCTTTATTTAAAGCAGTAAATAAAAGTTTTTAACCCAGAGCAGTAAATTATTTTTTTAAATCACTCTCTCCTTGACAACCAACACATTAGCAATAATAAAATCCATGCATTCATTTATTCATAACTTCTTCACAAACAACAGATTATAAAGAAAAGACCTACAGTTTAAAATGAAATTTAGATACCAGTAATGGATAGAATAATGTACAGCGCGCGAGGATAACCAGGTGTTATGCACTCATGGAAATTATCACTCTCGTCTTCGCCTCGGGCGCTAAACTTTTCACTCGCGGATAAAATCTAATTTTACTTTCTTGTACTATAAATTACTATTTCGAATTAAAATGTCTTCGCTTAGTATGTAATAGTGAGCAAAAAGTCATGTACCTAAAAAATTATGTCTCACACCTAAAATATTCGCAAACGATCCACTAAAATTCTGCAAAATTACACTGTCGGACATTGTCTAGTTTCAAGAATAAACTAAAATTGCACTTTTTCAATTCAGATTCCTTTCAGTTATAAGCCCTTTTCTCTGCGAAAGTTTTGTAATAGTAATATACGTTACAAGAGCGGTATGTTGACGTTTTCATGTTCGAGGAAAAGATTGAAAAAGCGAAACGTAGTTGAGCTTTTTTAATTTCCGAGAACATGAAAACAAACATACCGCTCGTGTATCGTACATTATTTTGTGCGAAGATCGTTTATTACATACCTGAAAGACGAATTTCTAATTAGTTGCAATGAAATCTCCATGTTGGTTTCTGTTTAATGACGCCAACTTCGGAACACCAAAATATCTTTCTTCAACATTGTTGCTATAAAATGTTTTCTGTGTTTACTATACTCCAGCAGGCCGTGATATACGTCTGTCTTTCCCTCCCCCCCCCCCCAGTCTATAAATGCGAACTTAAAACAAACGGTAAAGTTATGTAGGCTAATGATTTATTTTTCATTTTAATATTTTAACAATATTATTTATATAACATATTGCAGTAATAACATCGGCATCTGGAATCTCGTTGATTTTTTCACGGCTTCCTTAATGTTACTTGTATCAGGAATGCAATAAGTTTCGTGGAGTAGTAGACTTTACTTAATTTTTGCAAATATTTAAAAACAATAATTAACATTGCAATTAAGGTGAAATTGCAGTGGTAAGTTTCCAATTTATAATTATTACTATGTTAAACGTCTCTAAAAATAATATGTTAAAAGCCTAAAGCAGTAAAATGAATGTCGCGCTTAAGCGGTAAGAAGGGGGAAATTGTTGTGTATGTTACGTTGGGAATACTGAATGTGGTATTTCACACTTAACCGCGTATTGGTTCTGTGCGGAAAAAAAGCAAATACGCACGATCTCGCACAAAAATATATATATTTCTTTTCCTTGCTTTCTACTTTTTG
Source organism: Periplaneta americana (assembly GCF_040183065.1). Lineage (NCBI taxonomy): Eukaryota > Metazoa > Arthropoda > Insecta > Blattodea > Blattidae > Periplaneta > Periplaneta americana. The sequence continues at coordinate 20,251,780 of NC_091131.1, forward strand.
TTCTCTTGATCACCAGATGAATTTATTATCATACCCTTTTTATTGTGAATTTTATTTAATTTTCGTATTTCTTTTCTTTCTTAGTATTATTTTATTACATTCCATTTTGTTATATTCTTCCTTACGTTTTCAATATTAACTATTTATACTAATTGAGTTGCTTTTACCATATCCCAATGTTTTTTACTATCTTTTATGGTATTATTTTCATGTTGTTTAGTGTTGATTTTATTATGCTATTATTATTTTTCTGAAATATGTTAGTATTCTATTCTTTAACTTTTTGTTAAATTTTCACTGCTTGTATACTTCGTGACCTGGTAGAGTGTAAGAGAAGGCCCTATGGCATTAACTCTGCCAGTATAAATAAAGAATTATTATTATTATTATTATTATTATTATTATTATTATTATTATTATGGATTGACCTTTTTGTGTATCTGCACTTCAAGCATTAACAAGAAATTTTTAAGGTTTTTTCTTTTGCACGCATTCAAGTACAGGTTCTCTTGAAAGTAGATATTCAGGTGAAACAAAGAAGAGATGGGGTGGCAGTATCTTAAGAAATTGAGTAAATAGACGGTGATGCTAGAGAACAAAAATTACGTATTTATTCCATTATTACTTTCAGAACCTCGGAGATTATTCTATTCTCTGTCTTGTGAGGATCACATGTAGCTTGCCATGTGTACTCTTGGTCATGTAGTTGCCATGGCACGAGGTCACTCCGTTCAGTACAAACTCTATAAAAATATCACTTGCCGAGTTCCTAATGTTTGGAGATAAATCTCGATTTTTTTTTAACGAGAATCAAACCCGAGATCCATTTATATCATCTGCAACAGTCCGTTACAACAATAATTTATTTATTACTAGCCGTACCCGTGCGCTGCGCTGCACCCGTTAAAAATAAATATAAAGTAATTACATAATTAAAATAGGACATTTGATCCAGGGAACATTCGTGTTTGATAGAAGGATAAATCGTTTAATATGTTACTTAATTTAAATTGTATTTAAAATATTAAAATGCGATCATTTTGATCCAGAGACCACTCATTTGGTGCAATGACAATTCCTTTAACACGTTTCTTAATTGTTATTACCAATTATTTTTGGAAAAGCGAAAATTAACAGAAAAATTTTGGCTACAGATTTATTATTATGTTTATATTATATTATATTATATTATGAAAAAGTGTGTTGATAACGGATGTACTCGAATTAGAAAGTTTTTAATTTGTTTGAATCTCAGGAGGAACAACTTTTACAACAGCGCAACATAATCTGCTTGGCTCATTACCCAATTTTTTTGCATTGCATTTATTGCATATGTATTTTATGTATTTTAACACGATTCAATTGAGCATAGTTAAAATCTGAATTATAAAATAATGGATTGCTAAGCTAACGTACCATTACTACATACTAAATCAATACACTCTCGTTGTTCGTTAATTCTCTGAGATAAAAATGAATATGTTCATAAACATTATTATAAGAAATACTGGAAATGAATATACAGAATAACCTACCAAGTTTTCTGTGCATAAGAAGCTATTGCAATCTTACCTGTCCTCATTTCACTCACAAGTTACTGTAATAACATTATAGCATTATGTCCATCCAGAGAAACTACACTTTCCAATGATGAAATAATAATTAATTATACAAATCGGTTAATTTAGCTTCTGATATTATTTCATACAAACACAGAAACATTGTCTGTAGGTTATGTTTCATAGCTTTCGATTGTTGTGTCCAAGGCCCCTTATAGACGAAGTCATTTGTTTTTTATTTCAATGCACCGCCTTAGATGGCAGTTATTTTAATTTTAAAACTCATTTATCTCATTAAATATCAGTCCTATCAAAATTTTTCAGAGAAGAAAACTTATCAGAAATCATTTTTAAAGAAACTTTTGTTATGTAACATATTTCACAAAAATCAATAATAAGCGAGATATTTCGATTTATTTAATTCAGGCCCCCTTATAACCCCCCTTTTAAATAACGTATTTTGAATGTCATATAGCCTATAATCTAAGTTACAACGAACTTAATTTATATTCCAATTTTCATCGAAATCGGTTCAGCCATTATCGCGTGAAAAGGTAACAAACATAGACAGACAGACAGACAGACAGACATACAAACAAAAATTTCAAAAAAGCGATTTTCGGTTTCAGGGTGGTTAATTATATATGTTAGGACCAATTATTTTTGGAAAATCGAAAATTACCAGAAAAATTTCGGCTACAGATTTATTATTAGTATAGATTTGTGTACTTAGTTATCTTTCCTTATCTACCACAAAGGCAGTTCATTACTAGGAAAAGATTTTGGTTGTATCGGATTCTTATGCAAGTGCATCCACCAGTGTGAGAAAAAGTTATTCTTTTAACAGCGATTCAGTTGACGTTAATTAAAGTCATATAATCAGTTTCTTAGTACAAAAGACGTGCTTAAAAAATTATTCTTATGCAAGTCCATCTAACAACGTGGGAATAAAATGCTGCCATAACAATAAAATTGCTTTGTATTAATTACACGCAGATAATTTTCTCTGAAGTAAGAACCATGTCAATATGTACCGCTACTTCGACAGTTTTGGAGTGCTACATCTGCTATATACACTTCTTAAAGCAGTTCCAACATCGATTTTGTCCTCACCTGTGTAGTAACGGTTAGTGCGTCTGGCCGCGAAAGCAGGTAGCCCGGGTTCGATTTCCGGTCGGGAAAAGTTACATGGTTGAAGTTTTTTTTCGGGGTTTTCCCTCAACCCAATATGAGCAAATGCTGGGTAACTTTCGGTTAGGACCCCGGACTCATTTCACCGACATTATCACCTTCATCTCATTCAGACGCTAAATAATCTAAGATGTTGATAAAGCGTCGTAAGATAACCTACTAAAAAAACATCGATTTTGGATTACGCTCCTAACTCATATATACAAGAATATAAGAGGATAAGGGACAATGTCCGAGCTCTACTAATGACTAGACGTTGGAACTTTGGGCTCTAAAAGTTATATTTTAGGTGCCTAAAACAGGCTCGATAAAACTATGAAACAGAATGTAAAAATTAAAAATAAGCTCTAAAAATCATATTATACAAAATGGTCTTTCATCACATCTTACTGAAAATTGAATTATTTTGATCCAATACTCGTCTACGCTATGCAAAAACAGTCTACTTTTAACATTTCATCAGTAGGTACACATTTCAATGAGTCTTTCTTTAATATATATTAATTTCAGCCAGTTGAACGTAACTGTCTAAAAACGGATTCAATATCCATCCATGACTGCTGGATTGTTTTGAATCTCTTCAAGAAAATACTCAAAAAGTTGTTAGAATTGTGGAGACTTACTTAACTGCATATCCGAAAAAACAAACTCAATATTAATTATTTGTCGAATCATACGGTACGTAGCTAAATTTTTCACGAGTTTATAATACACTAGAATGAATAAAATTTCTTTTTATTGAATGATGTCGACCGAAAATCAAGTTTCCTTAAATAAATCGGTCGATCTCATCTCTAGCTGTTATTATGTTAACATATAGGCCTTGCAAGCTATTATTCAGAATGTTTAAGTGTTCAGAAAATATATCAGCACGTTAGGCCAGTCTAAGAAGCCAAAAAGAATTGCAAAATAGGTTTACATATTCCGATTTCTCGGCTGGGTAGTATCCTCTGGTTTAGAGTAAAATTATCGTTATTCTCTATTTTACAGAAATTTGTATTGTTCGAATGGAGATAAGTAGCGATACGGTTGTGTGGAAGGAAGAATTGCAAACAAAAACCTCGTCCAAAAGTGGGTCGCGCCTTCAAAACGTTTGGGAACCACCAGCCTCAATTAATGACAAAAAGAAAGCGACGTACTGTCAGAAAACCTATCTCACATCAACTTTGTTTGTGGCATATCTCAGAAAATTTGCTCCTGATTAAATACTTTTCATCTACTTTTTTAACGACGCTGTGTCAACTACTGGATTTCAGTGGCGTAGCGTTAATGTAAGCTAAAAAGCTCAGCTTCCCCAGTTAATAATAATTTCATAACGAACCTGCAGTTTACGAGTATGAACAAAATTATTTATTAATTTTAATACAATTTTTATTTACGCGTTAAATATTGTGATGCGGCAGCTCAGGATGATTTGTGATGCAGCAGTAAACATGAAGCCTGCACACATCAGCTTTCAATCCCCTCATTTTTCTGTGTAACCCACCCCGCAGATTTTCCATCTCTTTCTAACAAACTACCCTGGTCACAAGGCTCGCAAGAAGCTAGCTTTAACATGGAAAATAATTTAGTTTCCGAGTTATCCCTTTCGTGAGTTGTGTTTAGTTGAAGTATTAGTGTGCATTGTGGCTGATATAATAAATAATGAGTGAAGTAACAGTTCCTGACACTAATTTACTTGAATTTTTAGGACAATTCCATTATCAAGACTGACTTATGAACAAAAGTGTGATTTAAAAAACAAACGACCGACTCCCTTGCTGTCAGTGAAGGACACAACCAAGACAGACGCATACTTACGTAATTAATTACTAATACTGTATTTATTGACCGTTAATATTGTGATTTCTCTAAATATGACAGAGAGTGAGCTAATGTTAAATTATACGTATACGTGTCTATTTGTTAGAGATATGTGTAAACCATGAAATCATAATTTACTACGTATCATTTGAGGTGATGCCTTATTGGTGTTACTTACGAGGTTCCAACCAATCTTCGGACTGCTGACTTGACATTGACTACTATTTACTTTAAGACTATATTTTTCCAATACGTTATTTCATATGTACGTGGAAGACAATTTGAGTTAGCTTCCCCTGCTCAAAATTTCATGCTACGTACTGCTGGATTTTTAGGGTCGATGGAATTGATGATAGCGATTATCTGACATTCGTTTTACGGGCGAGGAAAACCTCAGAAAATACCCAACCAAGTAATGAGCCCAAGCGGGAATCGAACCCACGCCCGAGCGCAACTCCGGATCAGCAGACAAACGAGCTAGTGCCTGAGCTACGCCGGTGGCTTCGGTCAATATGAAGCACACAGTTACTAGGAGATACTGTAATTGTATGTAACAATGCGACACGAGTTGTAACACCGACCAGAGAATGGTCAGTCACGTGCAGCCTGGCCATATTCAGCCTTGATGCTGCAGGACGTTGTCTAACGACTCACATCCGCGCGGAGACTCAAACCAAGAGCCGGTCGTTCCAGAAATGCAGGCCTTGACCACGTCCAGCATTGCGCAGCCGCAGGGCCACCGGAAGCTAGTCGCGAATTGAGAGGTGTTGCTCAAAGAACATGAGGACCGCAATATCACGCTGGCCCGCGTTTGAACACAAGCTTCATTAGCTTTTATCAGAACTGCCTGCTTTCACGCAAAAAAGTGATGCAACATTTGTGTTCAGACTGGTTACAAAACTACTTTTATAACGATGATAGCAAGAATTATACAGAGTGTACCGTAAGTAAATGTCATTAATTTCAAGGGGTTATTCTTAGAGATATTTCAAACAAAACGTTTAATTCAATTTTGCTCGTTTTTGCTTCCTTTTCGAGATAAAAATTGCTTTATATGGAACATTTCATAGCGTGTTTTGGGAAAGTCATTGATTTAATTCCCAATATGCTCAGTCAGTTTAAGAGAGCAGTGTATTGTGATGATGAATGATTGAAAGAATTTTAGTTTTTTTCTTTTTTTTTTTTGTCCTTTAAGCGTGCAGAAATTTGATCCGAACAAATGTAGCATTTTAAAATTCCTTTGTTTGGCATTTCTCAGCTTACTTACTTACTTACAAATGGCTTTCAAGGAACCCGAAGGTTCATTGCCGCCCTCACATAAGCCCGCCATCGGTCCCTATCCTGTGCAAAATTAATCCAGTCTCTATCATCATATCCCACCTCCCTCAAATCCATTTAATATTATCCTCCCATCTACGTCTCGGCCTCCCCAAAGGTCTTTTTCCCTCCGACCTCCCAACTAACACTCTATATGCATTTCTGGATTCGCCCATACGTGCTACATGCCCTGCCCATCTCAAACGTCTGGATTTAATGTTCCTAATTATGTCAGGTGAAGAATACAATGCGTGCAGTTCTGTGTTGTGTAACTTTCTCCATTCTCCTGTAACTTCATCCCGCTTAGCCCCAAATATTTTCCTAAGCACCTTATTCTCAAACACCCTTAACCTATGTTCCTCTCTCAGAGTGAGAGTCCAAGTTTCACAACAATACAGAACAACCGGTAATATAACTGTTTTATAAATTCTAACTTTCAGATTTTTTGACAGCAGACTAGATGACAAAAGCTTCTCATTCGAATAATAACACGCATTTCCCATATTTATTCTGCGCTTAATTTCCTCCCGAGTGTCATTTATATTTTTTTACTGTTGCTCCAAGATATTTCCATTGTTCCACCTCTTCGAAGGATAAATTTCCAATTTTTATATTTCCATTTCGTACAATATTCTCGTCACGAGACATAATCATATACTTAGTCTTTTCGAGATTTACTTCCAACCCTATCGCTTTACTTGCTTCCAGTAGAATTTCCGTGTTTTCCCTAGTCGTTTGTGTATTTTCTCCTAACATATTCACGTCATCCGCATAGACAAGCAGCTGATGTTACCCGTTCAATTCCAAACCCTCTGTGTTATCCTGAACTTTCCTAATGGCATATTCTAGAGCAAAGTTAAAAAGCAGAGGTGACAATGCGTCTCCCATTTCCTAGAATATACCTATAAAATACAATAATAAATAAATTAATAAGTGAATGAATGAATGAATTAATGACGACTGAACAAATTAGTGAATGAAAGAGTTAATGAAGAAATATTACCTTAAACCCTCCAGCAATAACCTTAATATTTGCGCCGTTTTCAAGGCGTTGAATAAAATTTACTTTGTCAGAAATACTCAGACGTGAACGTGTTTGTTACATGATGCCTTACCGGTATGCGGGGGCTTGGATTCTCGTCACAACAGACCACGTACTGTTTTACTGCTTTCTTTAGACTAAAACGCATTCTACTAAATCGACGGAGCTGTGTAATCAGCTCAAGCGAGAATCGAACCCACTCCGGATTAGCTACCGCCTGAGCTACGCCGGTGACTAACTCCACTGTTGCTTCTCTCCGAATAAGCACCATAACACGAAGACTCAGGGCACGGTTCTTGTTGCAGAGCGTGACGGTGCTGGGCATGTTCGCGCCCTGGCTGCTGCCGCGGGTGTGGTCCCTGCCGGCCCTGGTACTGTGGGCGGGGCTGGCCGAGGAGTGCCTGCTACCCGTGCTGCTGGCCCTGTGCGACAGGAACTTCACGACCTGGGTAGCCAACATCTACACCTGCAGGGACAGGCGAGTTGCCGACTTGGCCAGGCAGCATCAAGGTACGTGATCACTCCCTCATCTGACAGGTGAGTGCCCGCCCCTTCCTTTTCTTCATCTATCATTCTCTCCTCCGTGTTTTTTCTCTTCAATTAATTTTTCTTTTGCTTGCCATTCTACTTCATATCTCATTTTCGGTTATCTTGTCAGTCTTCTTCTTCCTCTTCAATCTTTTTTTCGATCTTCTTCTTCACTCTCTCTTCAACCTTTTTCTTTAGTATCTCTCAGTCTTTTTCAATATCTCCTCAATCTCCTCCTTCATTACTTTCTTAATCTTCAATACTTCTCCATAGTTTTCAGTATCTTCTCAATCTCCTTCAACATTTAATCACTCTCGTTCAATATCTCCTCCATCTCCTTCAATATCTTCTCAATCTTCTCCTTCATTACCTTCTTTGTCTTCAATGCCTTCTCCATAGTTTTCAGTATCTTCTCAATCTCCTTCAACATTTAATCACTCTCCTTCAATATCTTCTCAATCTTCTCCTTCATTACCTTCTTTGTCTTCAATGCCTTCTCCATAGTTTTCAATATCTTCTCAATCTCCTTCAACATTTAATCACTCTTCAATATCTCCTCCATCTTCTTCAATATCTTCTCAATCTTCTCCTTCATTACCTTCTTAGTCTTCAACACCTTCTCCATAGTTTTCAGTATCTTCTCAATCTCCTTCAACATTTAATCACTCTTCAATATGTCCTCCATCTTCTTCAATATCTTCTCAATCTTCTCCTTCATTACCTTCTTAGTCTTCAATGCCTTCTCCATAGTTTTCAGTATCTTCTCAATCTCCTGCAACATTTAATCACTCTTCTTCAATATCTCCTCCATCTTCTTCAATATCTTCTCAATCTTCTGTGTCATTACTTTCAATGCCTTCTCCATAGTTTTCAATATCTTCTCAATCTCCTTCAACATTTAATCACTCTTCTTCAATATCTCCTCCATCTTCTTCAATATCTTCTCAATCTTCTGTGTCATTACTTTCAATGCCTTCTCTATAGTTTTCAATATCTTCTCAATCTTCTTCAACATTTAATCACTCTTCTTCAATATATCTTTTCCATCTTCTTCAATATCTTCTCAATCTTCTGTGTCATTACTTTCAATGCCTTCTCCATATTTTTCAATATCTTCTCAATCTTCTTCTTCAGCATCCTCTCAATATTTAACATCATTAATGTATTTAATATTTATAAATTTATAAATATACTCTGTTAAAATTTTATCATAAAAATCGTAATAAGTTTATGTTACAGGCACATAATCATGACACAAGACGAAATAATAATCCAACATTAATAGAACCTAAATGTTTCACATCAGCTGGTCTAAAGCATAGCATTAATTTTGGCCCTCGGTTGTATAATTCTTTAGCTAAATTATACCCAGAACTTCTAACATGTAACCTACTAACATGTAAAAAGACATTTAGAAACGTGTTAATGTCTTAAATTTGATTAAATGAATTTATAGCCTATGTGTATGAATTAATCGGCCTATATTATATTTGTATTCTATAATTTCGGAATATATATTTTCATAAATTGTCCTCCTTTATTCACGTACGATATTATTCTCCTCTATGCTAATATAATATTATATAATTTCATTGTAGCTGTAATTTTAATTTTAGTTCATATTTTATTTTATTTTCTGTATTCCTCTTATATTTAATAACATATCTGAACAGCGACCAAACACAAGCGCTGCTCATTCGGTCCTAAAATTTTGTTAATATTATTGTATCCTCTTTTTATATTGATTGTATTATTTTATTTCTATTTCTATTGTTGTAATTATATTCTGTAGTTTGATGTATTATTCTCTATTATATTTTCTGTTCTGTATTATTATATATATTTGTATCGGTAAAAATAAAAGAAAATTAACCTTCTTCTTGAGCACTTCCTGTCTTCTACATTTCTTCTTCTTCTATATCTCCTCAATCTTCTTCTTCTTGTTCTTCTTCCTCAATACCTTCTCAATCTTCAATAACTTCCTTTCCTTCAGTTATCCTAAATCTTCTTCAATATCTTTTTAGTCTTCTTCTTCAGTACCACCTCAATCTTCTTCTTCAGTACCTCCTCAATCTTCTTCAATACCTCCTTAATTTTCTTCCTCAATACCGTTTCAGTTTTCTTCATTAACTACTGTCTTTTTTTTTCAATACCTTCTTTTTTAACATCTACTCAATCTTTTTTTTTTCAGCATCCTCCCAATATTTAATATCACCTTAACCTTCTTCTTGAGTACCTTCTCTGTTTTCAACAACTCAGTATTCTTCTCCTTTTTCAGTCATTATTAACGTAGTAGTAAGAGGTACAATGTCAACAGCCAGTAAATTGAAATTGGTCTACTATGTGGAGAAATGCATTATAGCAGCTTTTTCTTTCACTGCATCGAACTCTGATTTCTTTGTGAGAAGTGGTAACTCTCTCAGTTATGGTCGGTCATGTGAGAAAAGAAACTGATGCGTGAGTAGTAGCTTTTCTTTTTACATTTGTTGCAGAACTGATCATAAAACTGATTAAAGAACATGGTGAAAGCTAAATCACGACAAACTTTTTTGGCTCAAATCCATAAATAGGAAATTAAGCACGTTATTACAGTAAAAAGTACATAGAGCTATGAATAGCATGATCACTTTATTAGAATACAATAGCTTTTCCGCGTCTGTTAGGATCGATGTTATATCTCCTTCACTATAAGATAGGCAAAAAAATTAACGTGGAGGTGACACATACTTTCTCATCATACAATGTCGCAAAAATTCAGTTCCTTTATCGTATCGCGAATCAAACACCATGGATTCATTGGAAATGTGGCATGTGGCACCATCCAGTTGAAAATATCCCTGCTCAAGTTCGATGTCGTCTATCTGCTCCACTAAATCCGTGAAAATATTGTTATACACATCAGTAGTTACAGTTTGTTCAAAGAAAATTGATCCAGTGTTCCTGAGACCGGGTATTGCACACCACACTCCATCTTTGCTTGATGAAGTGATGTCTCAGAGTACACAGGACGCCCATATCATTGTTTTGAGAATTTGCATAGCCAGAGATGAATGGATTCTTGACAACGAACATTATAGCGATGTATCGAAGGTATATGTGACCTGCAGATAATATATATACTATAAACTTCCGATTTCATGTATCATTTCAATGTTGTGATTATCTAATTGCTTATTTTATGACGGTTAAATAGCGTCTGAAGGAGATGAAGGTGATAATGCCAGCGAAATAAGTCCGGGGTCCAGCACCAAGTTATCCAGTATTTTCTCTTAAATTGTATAAAGTCATTGACAAACAACAAGACTTTTTGATCTACAGCATGATTTGGACAGACTATATAGATGGAGTATCGATAATTTTCTTATGTTAAATCTTAATAAATGTTGCTTTGACATATTCTAAAAATAAGATAGTTCCTCAAAATTCATATGAAATTAATGGTGTGATGTTACCTAGAGTAGAATCATTTAAGGATTTGGGTATTTATTTTACACACAACTTATGTTTTAAAATGCATTTAAATCACGTGGTAAATTGATGCATATAGAAAATTAGGATTTATAATCAGAAATACAAAAGAATTACAAAATATAAATACTATTGATACTCTATATAAAACTATGGTTAGAAGTAAGCTAGAGTATGCGTCTGTAATATGGTCACCTCAGTTCCAGTCCCATCAGATGCAAATAGAAAGGATACAGAAAAGATTTTTACGTTATTTATATTTTAAAAAACATCACGTGTCGTCTTATGACAAGCAAGTTTCATATAATCAGTTACTTTTTAATTTAATTATAAAACTTTAAAATCTCGACGATTAATAAATAGCCAAATTTTACTCTATAAGACTGTTAACGGTATATTGAATAACTGTAATTTTCTTAAATTCCTTCAGTTCAATGTAAAAAGAACAGAATAATACGTCATAGGCAACCTTTTATTATCCCTATTCCTAGAACTGTTTTCTTCAAGAACTCTCCATTGTTTGTTATGTGTAATACTTACAACTCTCTGTCTTTAAACTGTGATTCTCAATTGGATTTCAGTTTAACAATTGAAAAATTTCATACAATATTAAAAAGCATTGTATTTCCTTAGATATTTAAATTATGAAGAAGTGTACTATAATGTTTTTAATCTAGTTTTTAAATAATTTTGCATCATTATATTGACATTTGGCACTATATTAACTGTAATATTATATTCTAGCATCTATTACAATTATGTATTTTCTTTCTTTCGTTTGTGTTGTTTGTTTTGTTGTTTTTTTTTTTCTCTTATTATGTATTTTGTGTATATATCTGTGTAAGCCACCTGTAATTGGAAGCCTGCTTCTGTTGGTGGTGGATTTAAAATAAAATAAAATTAAAATTAAAATTAAAATTAACCTGAACCAGGTAACTTGCCCCAACCACGATTTGAACCCGGACCCGATAGTTTTACAGTCAGACACGCTAACCGTTACTTCACAGCGGTGGACTTCAATGTTCTTAAAGTCACCCATGGACGCAGAGTTATAGCTAAATAAAAAGTGGGGTATCCCATTGAAACACACTGTATAACGATTTCGTATTAGAAACATACTGAGACATTTTCCTGCTGAGCATACCTGTTCAGTCTATTAACGGGACCGTTGTCGTAAGAAGCAAGTCCACTCCTTAAAGCAATCAAAATACAATAGACATCACGTACATTCTAAACGTAAGAGAGGTCAATCTACACTTATCTGTAGAAACTAGAAACCGGTCTGTTAGATTTGCGTTCCGATAAGTTACTACAGCGAAGGACGTCTATACTGCATGACGTGTGTAATTTAAAATAATGTTCACATCAGTAGCGGATCGTGAAGTTTAGCGGTCGAGAGATCTGGTTGTGAGAAAAATGAAAATGTACAAAAGTGGCGGGAGTTTAGAATAAAATGCATAGTAAACACGTGCTCTTACTTGAAATGACACTTCATAATATATCGGATGATTCATGAATCAGTTCTACTGGTAATTTTGAGCAAAAAATATTATATGAACATGGATCATTATATATAATTTTTTACAAAAAAAAAAAAGCTTCCCTAAATAAGGGTTCGAATAGATCGGCCTACTAATCAATTCATAAAGAATAATCATTAAAACCAATTGTGTGACAATTTGAAAGGAAAAAGAAAACATTAAGATAAATGATACGAAAACATAGGAAATCATTTACAATAAAAGTTTGTTGGGTACAAATGATTACTAATTATAGCTAAGGATGATTTTAAAACATGAGATCCTATGACATCAATCGTTGCATCAGAAATTTTAAATTGTTTAAGTTGATTTAAAGTTTCTCGTCGGATCGTGCCACGGGCACCGAACATGAGCCCAAAAACTGTCCAATGTGTGATGTGATATTGTGCTCCGAGATGCTGACAACAAGGCTCATGTATGACTTGATTTTCACGACACACCTTTTGTGATTGTTGCTCATGGATCTCGAAACGGATTGTGGGATCAAGAATGACACCCTTATCCTTCTGCCGATCAATTATGATGATATCAGCACGTCTAGTAGAGCTATCAGATGAGACGCAACCAACCTTCTTATAAACCTCATAGGAAGCATTCTGACGGATTGAAGATGAGATGAGAGAACGAACCGTATTATGTCTGTTGATTCGGAGCAAATGGCTTTTAGAGAACCTAAAAAAAATGTAGAAATTTAGGCAAACAAATTTGTCAAGTACCATCCCAAAGATATTTATGACAATTTTACTGATGAGTGCCTTCATATCACGGGATTCTCCCACTTCTGCAAGTTAGGCATCAATATCATTCTGTCCGAACTTCATTACCATTCCGTATAATTCCCCGATCGCCAGCTTACGACATGCGGAAGAAGTTGAACCTTAGCCTCGGCGTAGTCAGCTGGTGTGACTTAGAAATGTGCTCAGCTGGGGGTTAGTATGACTTATTTTTCTGTTGCAATATCAGCTCGACTGTTACAGCCAATCAAAGTTAAGAAAATAACGCAATAGTCATCATGCCACGATCACATGACTGTAATTTTATTAAATTCTGCTATGTATTGTGCATTATTAAAGGCTCATAAGAAATAATACCGTTGAGTAATGTACTCACCAATTTGTTAGTGACTTTCATCTCGGAAACTAAAGTCACAACAAGTTATAAATTGCGTAACAATTTCTACTTATTTTCGACGAAGAGCCACAATGAAAAAGTGGTGCGTGAATCTGCACTCATCTTGTGCAACTTGACTACGAAATTAAGATTAGAAAAGAGGGACCAAGAAAACTTAAAAAAAATTGTTTAAATAAAAAGAACACTGCAACAGAATCTGCGGGCTAAAGCAAGGAGATGCACTAACACCTTTACTTTTTAACTTCGCTCTAGAATATGCCATTAGGAAAGTCCAGGATAACAGAGAGGGTTTGGAATTGAACGGGTTACATCAGCTGCTTGTCTATGAGGATGACGTGACTATGTTAGGAGAAAATCCACAAACGATTAGGGAAAACACGGAAATTTTACTTGAAGCAAGTAAAGCTATAGGTTTGGAAGTAAATCCCGAAAAGACAAAGTATATGATTATGTCTCGTGACCAGAATATTGTACGAAATGGAAATAAAAAAATTGGAGATTTATACTTCAAAGTGGTGGAAAAATTAAAATATCTTGGAGCAACAGTAACAAATATAAATGACACTCAAGAGGATGTTAAAAACAGAATAAATATGGGAAATGCGTGTTGCTATTCGGTTGAGAAGCTTTTATCATCCAGTCTGCTGTCAAAAAACTGAAAGTTAGAATTTATAAAACAGTTATATTACCGGTTGTTCTGTATGGTTGTGAAACTTGGACTCTTATTTTGAGAGAGGAACAGAGATTAAGGGTGTCTGACAATAAGGTGCTTAGGAAAATATTTGGGGCTAAGAAGGATGAAGTTACAGGAGGAGGGATGAAGTTACAGGAGAATGGAGAAAGTTACACAACACAGAACTGCACACATTGTATTCTTCACCTGACATAATTAGGAACATTAAATCCAGACGTTTGAGATGGGCAGGGCACGTAGCACGTAGGGGCGAATCCAGAAATGCATATAGAGTGTTAGTTGGGAGGCCAGAGGGAAAGAGACCTTTGGGGAGGCCGAGACGTAGATGGGAGGATAATATTAAAATGGATTTGAGGGAGATGGGATATGATGGAGACTGGATTGGTCTTGCATAGGATAGGGACCGATGATGGTGGGCTTATGTGAGGGCGGAAATGAACCTTCGGGTTCCTTAAAAGTCATTTGTAAGTAAGTAAGTGCTGCCACAGAATACCCTTCTAGTAGTTACCACACATCAAATACAAAAATGTTTGTTATCCTTAAATTAAAACTGTTGAAGTTATAATCGATTTGCACTGTGTTGCAGGCTTGGACGGCAAGTTCAGAGTGTTCAGCACGCAGTCGTTGCAGGTGCCAGAGGTGCAGACTCCAAACCCGCTACAGCACCAGCAACAGGAACCTGCCAAGTTTCCCATCACGAACGGATCTCTCTTCACGAGCGTGGACGGCAGATTGCCCATCATCCACAACTACCGGAGGGGCAAAGGTCAGTCCAATTAGAGGCCGTGATACCTAGGCCATTTAACGGCGCTGTCAAACCTGAAGTCCAGCCAGATTTGCCAAAGTTGGTTGGGACGTTTTCCTACCAAGCATCCCCAAATTTTGTTCCACGTGCATAAAATGTAAAGGGACATCATTTTATTTTTACTTCAATTTTTATTGTACCTGAGTTTTTTAATGTACTTTACTCCCACCCCCTCTACTAGTGAACTTCCAACTGTTCTCCTCACAGAACCAAGCGTATACAGTCAAAGTCGCCTTAAGGTTTCCAGAAATATGTTCGCGTTTTCCAGTGACGAAAGAGCTTTCAATATTGAATCATATTTTCGCATAGGTACTATCGTCCGTTTGCCTACGTCGCATCCCGATTTCCCTCACCCGCAACTGTTTAAAATAACTTAAATAAAAGTAATTAACTGTCACGTGATTTCCCCCCCCTTTCTGCGATCCTGCGACATAACCACTTGGACGGACAGTAGATAGCATGTCTGAGTAATGTTATCTGTGCGGGTCGGGCAGAAGTGAAGATTGAATTTACAGTAGGGGAGAGTCGGGTAGTATCGGACATCGGGTAGTATCGGACAGTGCGTTTCTTTCATCTACCACCATATGGTAGTAGCTGAATGACATGGTTACGTTTCTCTATGCAACATCACAGAAACGTAACCATGTCAATCAGGTACTAT
This sequence comes from Periplaneta americana, assembly GCF_040183065.1. Lineage (NCBI taxonomy): Eukaryota > Metazoa > Arthropoda > Insecta > Blattodea > Blattidae > Periplaneta > Periplaneta americana. The sequence continues at coordinate 20,267,520 of NC_091131.1, forward strand.
CATCGTGTGGTAGATGAAAGAAACTCACTGTCCGATATTACCCGATGTCCGATACTACCCGACTCTCCCCTACGTAAGGTACTCTTTTATATAATAGGTATAGAATTATTTCAACATGAGTTACTAGTACGAAGGACGAAACTGGTAATTGGAATTAGATGCAATAGTCTATAGTGCGATAATATGCACAAAAGAACTGAAGCCTGTATCTAAATGAACGGCCACCAGTTTCAAAAATGAGTTTAAATATCCATATTATGATTATTTTTCAATTTAACTCCATTCTCTACATTGTACGTTAATAGACAGTATAATATACACTGCATAATGAATATGCATGGATAACTCATTTCGTGAGTAAAAACACTTACTGTTAATACTGTACTGTATTTTGATTAAACAAAAACCTAATGAAAATTATCAAATTCAAAATTACGATATCTCCTAGTTTACGTAAAACCTCCTATACCTAGTAAAGTGATTTGTTTGTATTTTACGCCAGAATCATCGAACTCCAGTCGTGGAAGGGGGTAGCAAACGGTGTTTCCGGCTCTGAACCATTAATCCAAAGGTATAGGCAGTTAACATTAAAAATGTTAGTAAAAATAAAATGATGTTCCTGTACTTTCGACTTTGAGTAAATGAATTATTTTAAAATAGAGACGACCCATTCATTCATAGTTTTCACTGCAAATCCAGCATTCACCAGTCTTCCCTCTTTTCCGCCTTCCTCTTCATCTCCGTTTACGATCCATAATCGTAATGTTGTCTATCATCTGATACCTTCTTCTGCCCCGAACTCTTGTTCCGTTCACCATTCCTTCCAGTGCATCTTTCAATAGGCAGTTTCTTCTCAGTCAGTGGCCGAAAAAAATTTCTTTTTCTCTTCCTGATCAGTTTCAGCATTATTCTTTCTTCACCCACTGTTTCCAGAACAGCTTCATTTCTTATTCTGTCTGTCCATTTCACACGCTCCATTCCTCTCCATATCCTCATTTCAAATGCTTCTAGTCATTTCTTTTCACTTCGTCGTAATGTCCTTGTTTCTGCATCATACAATGCCACACTCCACACAAAGCACTTCACTAGTCTCTTCCTTAGTTCTTTTTCCAGAGATACTCAGAAGATGCTCCCTTTTCTATTTAAAAGCTTCCTTTGCCATTGCTATCCTCCTTTTGACTTCCTGGCAGCAGCTCATGTTACTGCTTATAGTACACCCCAAGTATATGAAGCTGTCCACTTGTTTCACTGCCTCATTTCAATTCGCACTTTATCTTCTGTATTTTCTTCTGATAAGCATGATGATTTTGTCTTTTTTTTTGGATTTATCTTCATTTCTTACTGCTCATAACTGTCATTTAACTCCAGCAGCATATCAATTCTGCTAACAACGCCATAACATCACTTTATTCTTCTTACTTTTATCTCCTCTCCCACATTCTGAAAAAGAGTTTTTCAATAAATCCTTCAAGTAGATGTTGAACAGAGTAGGCGATAAAGGGCATCCTTGTCGTACTCCTCTCCCTATTATACTTCCCTCTGATATTTCTTCTCTTATCCTGACTCCATTTGTTGTTTCATATAACGATTACTGAACAACCTTCTCTCTTTCCACACCAATTTTCTTCAGGATCCCCATATTTTATTAAGTTATTTTACGACGCTTTATCAACTTCTAAGGTTATTTTAGCGTCTGAATGAGATGAAGGTGATAATGCCGGTGAAATGAGTCCGGGATCCAGCACCGAAACTTACCCAGCATTTGCTCATATTGGGTTGAGGGAAAACCCCGGAAAAACCTCAACCAGGTAACTTGCCCCGACCGGGAATCGAACCCTGGCCACTTTGTTTCGCGGCCAGACGCGCTAACCGTTACTCCACAGGTGTGGATCCCCATAAGTTTTTTGATGAGAGGATAAGTTTATTCCAATCTCTTTGACAGAAGCCTTTTCTAAGTCCACAAATACTGCATACGCTTCTTTATTCTTCTCCAGGTATCTTTCGTCGATTGTCCGTAGTAGTCCAATTGCATCTCTCGTACCTTTTCCGTTCCTTGAGCCAAACTGCTCTTCTTCCGACTCTCCTTCCAATTTAGGAAATGAACGTCGATTCAGTATTCGAAGAATAATCTTCGTCGAGCGTGATATCAGGCTGATAGTCCTGAACCCATTAAGCCTATATTTCATGGATAGATATAGATTTTCTCTAAGGGGAATTTTCATAAACTAGTAAAATAATTAGGGAAACTAGTCTTAAATATATACATTTTAACATAAAAACTCCTACGGTGAGTCTTAAATACCATTACAAATTCTGTTGCCGGGAGGAAAAAGGTCTTAAGTAAAAATTTTATACTTTTCAGGAATGATTGAAATTGGTGTCAATTATAGAGTTTTTTAATTAAGACGTTTTTCTTGGATATTATTTGTTTATATTTCTTCTAAAATAGGTAATGTTGCTCAGTTAACAATTTTCTTGATTATTTCTAAAAATAGCCACACTTAAGCCCTTTTAAGACTGCAACAAACTGAGAAGAAGGAACTATTTAAACACAAGACCTTTTTCATGTCAAAATAAATTAGAAATGTAAATTATTAGGAATGCAAACTGGGTCTTAAACAATTATAGGACTGTTCACCCTGGTACTTAAAGTTTTAAAAGCAAAGGGCATCAGTATGTGATAAAATGGCTAAATTAGACCTTTTTAAAAGGGAAACATGGAAAGTAAACATGTGATGGTTTGTAAGGAATAAAGTATTAAATATTCTTAAGGCCTTTATTCTGTGTGTGCTCGATTAAAAAAAATACTTAGGACATTTGGTAACGTTCTATAAATGCAGTCAGGAGTCTTATTTGACTTTAGCCGTTTGACCAGATTGTAGAAAATTGTTTCCTCTTACAGAATATATAAAAATCTCATTTTCACAAAAAACTGACTTAAGACCTTTTTCCTCCTGGCCTCAGAATTATACTTCAAAACACCCGTATTCAAACTCCGCATCCGTCTTAAAATGTCAACACTCAGCCATTCGGTTAAAGATATCGGCTTTGAACTTCTCTGATGAAATGTTACAATTTTGATTCTACAGAAATTTCCAATTTTTTCAGGAATGCGGACAACCGGGGTGTTGCCACCACCCCAGATCGCCAACGTCGGGCTCACCAAGAGGCACGAACTGCTACACATGCTGATCAACCTCAACGCTGCAGCCCTCGAGAACCAACACTTCAAACAACGACTAGAGGAACCCCAGAACTTCGCGGAGAAATCCTGCGAGTTCCAGCCATACTTGCCTAAGGGCATGGACAGTGCCAAAAAGAAAGTCACACACCAAGTTTCGCAGACAGGAAACACGAAACCATTGCTGTCAGACCTAGAAATAGGCAAAATTACCCTCAAATATCAGACCTCGCCTTCTGAACACGAAGATGACTTCAATTCCGAAGAATACAATGAATATAACGTCGATGATGACGACGACGATGATGATAATGATGATGAACCCATTTACGCAACACTGTCTTCTCACAGTTGTTGTTCTGTAACCACTGCTGCCAATGACGATTTCGAGTTCTTTCAACACGAAGAGAAAATAACTAAACTTATAGACAGTACAGCCAATGAACTATCTCAAGCCAAGCAGAATAATTTTGGGCAGGAAACACCCTCGGATGATAGCAACAGCAGTCAGTCGCTGCTTTATAGGTACCAAAGAGAGATGAAAGGTGATAGATCTCGTCAGTTATACCGTGCTGTAGATTGGACTGTTGACCCCACCAATGAGGTATTCAGACTTGTGCTGCCAAAGTTGGAACCGCATCACAGCCAAAACAACTGTGAGACACCTCCGCAAGCAAACCACGCAGGGACTGCTTCCCACAGCCAAGCCGTTACCCAGGACGACGGCGGGGAGCAACAAAAAGAAACCAACAAATGTAGGGGGTCACGAAAGGGGTCAGTTTGTTCCAGTCATGACATCGAACCAGAAACTAACATTGATGATGTGTCATCGAGTTTTGAACGAGAGACTACAGACTCGGAAGATCTGCAGAGTGCTAGATTTTCGGACAGCAGCCCTGAGAGTCAAAATGTCAAACTGCCCGTTGTCACCAATATGACGAGGAAGAAGCAGAGTACACTGGCCGGTGCATTCTCTCTGAATAATCTTGATGAACTGATAATAGAAGAGAAAGAAGAGGAAATTGCTAAGAGGAGCAGAAGGGAGAGGGCCAGTCCTCACGAAAGGACCAATAATGCAACCCAGAGCGAGTTCTTGGATGACAGACAAGTAAGTACAGAGTCAAACCCCTTTCAGTGAATATCTGTAACTTCCTGCTCTTAACAATGAATGCGTTAACAGAGGCCTACTTCATCAAAGTATTCATCTATTCACAGTGTTCTGCCCAAGGGCCGGTCTTTCACTGCAAACACATCATACTCCAATCTTTCCAATTTTCCGCTTCCTTTTTGACTTCGCCTACGATCCACATATATTAATCACCAAAGTATGGACATAAACTAGAAGAAAAATTACAAAAAAATTGTATTATACAGGGTGATTCACGAGGATTTACCGTCCCTTATGGAGCTTATTTCCGAAGACATTTTCAGCAAAAAATATCACAAACATTTGTCCTGATCTCAATATTTTTAAAGTTACATTAATTTGAAGTTGTTAGTAAAATACATGTTTTATTCAGTTTTAAGGGTAAAAAAATATTACAAATAGACAGTAAACTATTCGGAAGTATCATTTCTTTAATTTGCTAGTGTTCTGAAGCTAAAAATGTGTTGTTAATTGCTTTGTACAGATTTTATTTTTCAATTTTTAACTTTTTTATATATATATTTTTAGTTGGTTATTTAACGACGCTGTATCAACTACTAGCTTATTTAGCGTCGATGAGATTGGTGATAGCGTGATGGATTTTGGCGAGATGAGGCCGAGGACTCGCCATAGATTACCTAGCATTCGCCTTACGGTTGGGGAAAACCTCGGAAAAACCCAACCAGGTAATCACCCCAAGCGCCTTAACCGACTGAGCCACGCCGGTGGCTCAATTTTTAATTAAAAATCATCATTCTTACGTACTTATCACAAAAATTGTTAATGTACAGTAGTAGCAAAAAGAAAACCGAACTGACCCTTGTAGCTGATTTCAGAGCACGACAGACTGGTAACTAAGACATTCATGGTTCGAATCCTGCCTGGGAAGGAAACTTTTTTTTTTTGTTCCTTATTCAAATTTATTTCCAATACTTTTCGATTGCTGGTAAAATTCATGTTCTGGGAATAATAAGTTAATTAAATAGTAAAATATCGCTGCAATCGAAAAGTATTGGGAACAAATTTGAATAAGGAATAAAAAAAAGCTTCCTTCCCAGGCAGGATTCAAACCACGAAAATCTTAGTTACCAGTCTATCTTGCTCTAGAGTGAACAAGGCTCTGAAATCAGCTTCAAGGGCCGGTACGGTTTTTTTTTTTTGCCACTACTGTACAGTTTTAAAGAATTTACAAGAGTGGCGTGGTTTGTAACAACTGCTGTGTTAAATGCGTAAGAAAATGTAATTTTGTAGTTAAAATGGGGGGGGGGGGGAAAAAAAAAATCTGTACAAAGCAACTACGGAATTCACAACAGATTTTTAGCTTCAGAATACTAGCTAATTAAAGAAAAGATACTTCTGAATAATTCATTCTTTATCTTAATAGTCTTTGACCCTTAAAACTCAAGAATAATGGTATTTTACAAACAGCTTCAAATCAGTGTAATTCTGAAAATATTGAGATTAGGACAAATGTTTGTATGACATTTTTTGCTCTGAATGTCTTCGGAAATTAGCTTTGTAAGGGACAGTAAATCATCGTGAATCACCCTGTATACAGAGAAGGAAAGAAGAAGATACGAGGTGCGTTTGAAAAATTCGTGGCCAGACACATGGATATCCTATCAATAGTAGTGAAAGATAAATTAAAACACGTTGAGCTTGTGGTCCCATTGAAAAACAGGAAGACAATCTCAACTTTTAGGTCTGTTAGATATGCTTTGAACGCATCTGGTGTTGCGCAGGTGGTGTTCGAGCTGCCAGTGAAGAGCGAGTCAGCGCTGGGCCTGTACCGCCTGGACCTGGACAGGAGCAGCACCCCCGCCGCCCTGCAGGTCCAACATCTGTACAAGTACGGCCCAGCGCAGCCGAGGAGTCTGGGGGAGCAGACCCCGCCCACGAGGCGCCTGCCCGTGCCGGTGCTGTCCGTGGAGTCTCTCACCACCGCCCTCAACTGCGCCCAGGTGTCGTACCTGGACAACGGAGACCTGTGCAGACACGGCAGCGTGCCTGATCTGAAGAGGGTCTTCGTGTCCGACTACATCTGAACAGGCGGGTGTGTTAGGGCCCTGATCTCCTGTCCACAGGGCAAACATGCTCTCTGGTTGTTTTACAGCCATACGGATCTTATACTGGTCTGACCAGAACATTTTTACACGTGGCGACTACAAAAATGCTGCCAGAAGCATTTTCGAAGTAAACTTTCTATTGCACCGTGATGATTTATCGTGTGTGGAGGTATTTCAGTTATTGCCTTGTTACGCACCTGTGCTCCTTTGAGAGAATATTCGTCAAGGATGAATATACATGGGCTATTTGCGTACAATACATAACTTACATGCAAGTGAGTCAGAAAGTTATAAATCTAAGTAGCGAGTTACATTTTTAAGAGAGGCACCTGAGACTATCACTCTAAATGGCAATGTTATCCTGGTGTCAAGGTGACCGTTGTGCGCACAAATGAAACAAAGAAGCAGCAGTTGCAAGGTGGCGGCACATGAGCACGAGTGTAGCTACTACAGCGCTCCGCTGTGCTATTTTCTTGGGCAAAATTTCTGCCGGCAAAATACAGGGACATCATTTTATTTTTACTTGCATTTTTATTGTACCTGCATTTCTGAATGTACTTCACTCTCACCCCTTCACTAATGTCCTTGCTCCCGTCAGACACACAAACTTACGGCCGCTGTTGCATTCGATGTCTTCAAGCAGTGAAGTAAACACTGCAGTGAATAGTGTGTTTCATAAATATGATTGCGTTTTCTACAGAAGAAAGAACCTATATTAATAATATCGTACTAAAAAATTATATTCAAGAAACGATAAATTCAATTTCTGAGAATATGTTTCAAAATGTTTTCAATAATATACGTACTGAATTGAAGCCTGCATTGTAATGAACGGCAACCATTTTCAGCAACTTGTTTAAAAATTCAGATTAGCTTTTTTTGAATTGGGGTGGCTAGAAGCAAAGGAATGCTAGTGACATTTGTAATAACATGAGTTAAGTGCATCCAGTGTAAGCAAAAGTGTCTAAAATGTTAGTGGCAAAGGGATATTTTAATCGCACCACACATTAAAATTTAAATAAAAAATTTCACCGATTTTACGAAAGCTTAAATATTTAAACCCCATTTTCTCAAAAGTAACTTAAGTGCACTTACAGCCCTTTACTTATGACCCCCTCAATTTAAATGCACTCTCTACATTGTATGATAACATCAATAATTAATATGCTAAATAAAGTAGACATTACATAACGAACATAGCCGCCTGAAAAGTTGAGTTTTTGAAAAAAAATGTTACTACTCTACTGTATTTTGATAAATTCCGTAAAAGTGATGATCAAATTTGAAAATCGTAATATCGTATTTCCCTACAACATAAATGGATATACTACTTTTCTCTCCTCCTATACCTAGTAAAATGATTTGTTTACATATTGCACTAGTAACATCAAACTCCTGTAATGGAAGGGGGCAACAGTGTTTCCGAGTATAGCCAGGTTAATGTTAAACATGTTGGTAAAAATAAAGTGATGTCCCTGTACATTCATAAAGAAATGCTGCTCATATTGTAGTAGTAGTAGCTTTATTTTGCCTGACAGAGTTGAAGCCATAAGAACTCAATCAGGTTTGAAACACATAAACGGAATATATAGCACACATAAAAAACAGAATACAAAGACAGAAGTATACAACTACGAGATTACATAAAATAAATTGGAAAATTACATAAATCAAAATTAACCACACAAGACGATACAGTCAACTCTGGTTATAGTGAACATTCGGCTGTAGTGAACCTAAATCGTTGGTCCCGACCCGTATACATTAAGAAGTACATTAATATTTCCGTTTATAGTGAACCCTCACTTCGGTTATAGTGAACCTAAAACTATAAATTCTTCACGAAAATGTAATTTTTAACTGGTCATTTAGGAAACCCTTTGTCCTATAAACTTCCAAGAATATGTTCAGAACAAAATCTCAAACCTTCTACTCCTTAAATGCATTGAAAGACAAAGGATTTGTTCAGCTTCCTGGACAGTTTGAAACATGTTACAGAGAATAGTGTACGCAGTCAGGGATAGAGGAAGGATTAGTTCTGACCCCTTTAAAAGAGGTTATTAGGAGAATAGAAAGATAAAGTGTTTTCTTTTGTAAAAGGGATTAGAGTGATGGCCAAAGGGTAAATACAGAAGGATTACAATATAATGGTCCACAACCCTTTCTCCCGCAGCTTTGTAAAAGTGAACCCGGGGAAATTCCAAGGCCGAGTACACAATAGCATACCTCTGGTGGGAAGAGGTGTGAAATCGGTCTTTGCCTTCTACCTACATGGCCAGATTAGATTCAAGTTTCGAACTGTGAACATCAGGATGTCGAAGCGTAAAGTGTTTAAGTTGAAAGATATAGAGAACATTAGTACTGATATTGAACATGCTCTGTCCCAACGGGCATTAATACTGTAATTTATATATAGCAACGTCATTACATCATTGGTATAAAACAGGCACTTCGGTTTTAGTGAACCTCGGATATAGTGAACGAAATATGCTGATCCGCAGAGGTTCACTATAACCGAAGTTCACTGTATAAGGAGGAATATATATATAATATAAACAAATTGAGTAATATAGAAATTGCTTGAAATAAACTAGACAGTTATATATACTAATATTAGGCATATAAAATACACGGACAGAAAATAAACAAGTTCCTGGATATATAAATTGCTTCTATGGCGGACGTTGCCTATCACGTCAAGTTGTCTAAAAATGTTTGCACAACTACTATGAAGAACGGACAAGTATCGAACACCGAGTCGGTCGGCTAGTGGAGATTGTCAAGTAGACATATTTTCAACAAGTTGGTGGCTACTTCGTCCGAACAAGCAGGATGAAGGGCACGATATGCTAGTCCAGATAGTCACAAGTGATGTATCTTGGGTGCATCATTACCAGCCCGAGACAAAGAGTGCATCAGTGCTCGGATCAAATCACCAATAATACATGCATACATGCCGCCATCTTGTAACTGCTGCTTCTTTGTTTCGCTTGTGCGCGCATCGATAATGCTGTCAATTGTGAAAGCTTCAGCCGTCTCATTACAAAATGAAGATTGCAATTTCAATTTGTAACTTATTGACTCTCCCTCGTACCTACATACATACATACATGTACTACTGCCAAAAATGTTTTCCGGGAAGTAGAAAAAATAGAGACGTGTTTTAGGAACTCACTGTTAATATCTGCCTTCTATAGGCCTATCCAATCAAAGATGACGAGCATCCGAAATTCTGAAGTAGGCCTACATTATATTAGATTGAAAACCACGACGTGGGTCATTGAATTAAGTCTGAGGTGACAAATAACGAAAATGGAATAGAAAATGGTCATCTACACAAAATTTAAAACAAATTCATATATATCATTACCCTAAACCGGTTGTACGTAGAAGGATACATAAAATTTGTTGTAGTTACATATAATGATTACAAGTAGATTTTAACTCAAACCTAATGTATACTGAAGAGTATGTAGAGAAATTTGAGATTATGTTTGCATAAATACTGAATTTCTTGTTACGTAGCCTACAATTAAAGAATTCGGATAAAGTAGCGAACGGGAGATGCAGCTCATTTTGGAAGTGAAAATTGTAATTTTGGTCCAGGAGAAATAATTCGTCTATACGAAAATACTACCATGGCTTAGCGCCTTAAATTTATTGAACTTCTCCACAAAAAGAAAATACTTATAAATTCGACGATTTTCACTTCCAAAAAAGAATCACCTCAACTTACCGTGTACTAGTTCCCTAGCCAAGAACTCAACTTTTATTGAGGCAAGTTTTGTGATAAAAATATATACGATCGAAAAGGAAAGTCTATATCGACTTATTGTTTCGAAGTATTACATGAAACACAGTAAAATTTGGAGATAGATAATGTAATTTAAGTAATATTTATAAGTATAGATAATAGGTTCTGAATTACACTTCGAACTTATTTTTATACAAAATGTTACGATTCTCTGTTCATTACAGTTCCCTTAATGATGTGGTAAAAATATATAAGATTCGTAGAGACAGATATCTGTTGTTATCCTGATCATTATATATTCTATTAAAAATGTTAAATTGTGCTAGCAACAAAGACAAATATTGGCAACTGTTTCAACTAAGAACATTGTCATTTAATTGAACTAAATGTGCAACAGATTAAATTAGAAATTATTTACTTTCAATATTGTTAATTGTGATTGTATGAAAGAAGATTACATGTCAATTTCTTGTTACACAACTCATGTAAGACTGTTCTTGATGTATAAAAAACGAGTCGAGAAGTAGTCTGTGAACGTATTAGTTGGATTAAAATGAACTTTAGTTCTAGCCCTGAAGTTCTAATAGGTCTTGTTATGGTACATTGTAATTTTTGTCCACTTGTAAGTTTATTTTCTTGTAAAGTTTTAGAAACTTAGAGCCTGCATTTCCTGATATTATTTGTGGTCGTTCACGTACATATTATAGGGGAGACTGTTGTACCTTTAAACACTTTTCACATTTTATTTTTTTTTTAATTTTGGGAAATGAAATTTTTAAAATATAAAAATTCTTGAAATAATTATTGAAGATTCCTTTACAACTTCCTGTATGTATTTTCCTGTTTTACAGATCTATTAAGGATGGAAAAAATAAAATGAAGAGATATGTAATGTGTTCAAAGGTACAACAGGTTCATGTACCTTGGAACATACCCTCTTTTAAGTTGGAACACATGAAATACAGACGTGGACAAATTATTAACAAAATTGACGATTTTTATGATGATTCTGTTTATAAAATTTGATTTTTCAATTTAGACTACAGTTGACAATTTTGCATATTTCTATCATTACAATAGACAGAAATATGCAAAAATGTTAACTGTAGTTTAAATTGAAGAGTTAAATTTTCTAAAAATATATAATAAAAATCTTCAATTTTGTTAATAATTTGTAAATTAGCAAAAATGTCAACTACAGTCTAAATTGAAGAGTCAAATTTTGTAAAACTATAAAATAAAAATCTTAAGTTTTGCTAATAATTTGGAAATATCCAAAATGTCAACTGTATTCCAAATTGAAGAATCGGATTTTGTGAAAATATATAATAAAAACCTTCAGTTTTGCTAATAATTTGTAAAGATGCAAAAATATCAAATGTAGTCCAAATTCAAGGTTAAATTTTCTAAAAATATACACTACAAATCTTCAATTTTGCTAATAATTTGGAAGTACGCAAAAATGTCAACTGCAGTCTAAATTGAAGAATCACGTTTTGTAAAAATATATAATAAAAATCTTCAATTTTTCTAATAATTTGTCCACGTCTGTATATGTGGGAATATAAGCTGTAGAAACTGACAATTATATTTAAAATGTATTTGCCATCATAAACCACAGCAGGCTTCTCTGATTAAGATTTTATTTCCTGGAGAAGCAATAACTGCTTTAACAGCTTTCTTCAAGGCATCCGGATCAATTGGGGACCTCTCAACTCCAGACTTACTTCGTGACATGATCTTAAAATAAAAAAAACACAAAAACCGATAGTACCATGTACCTTGGAACATGTTCCATGGTACAACATGTTTTATGTTCAAAGGTACAAGAGGGTGCACTTTTAAACAAATATGGCTCCCAAAACTAGAGATTCGAATAACTCATGGAAATTAAAATATGTTATTACTAGACTTCGCGGAATTACCACGAGAAGCGTGAGGTTTACTACGCACACAGTATAGTCTGTATGAGAAAGGGACGTGCAACTGATGGAGTATGTCTCTTATGTAAACACTGAGCAGTATATTCCGGTTACAATAAAACCTGTATCTTGCATTCAAGAAATATAATGAATGATCATTGAAATAGGAAACGTCTAAACATGTAAATACACAATTATTTTGTAGTGAGATATATTAACTCTTAAAATTTAATGTAATATACTCACATCATCCTTGAATATGTGCATTGCAGTGAAGAGTTACGTACATTTTGAGCGACTGCAAAGTGAACCTCCTCCGATGTCAAACAGTTTTTATATTGGGAAAATGTATGTTCAACATCACACGATGTAATAGGTGCATATTTGAAGAACGGAAAGTCACTACTTTTTAGTACACCAACTTCAGACGTCTTGTCGTGACCTGATGGTACATCATTTATAATACGAAGTTGTGAATAGGCAGAATTTTTAGCAATAATGTTTCTCAACTTACATTTCACTTTTTTTGAAATTAGTGAATTGTTATTTTGGATAACGGTTTGTGATACTTTATACACTATATTAAGGGCTTCTGAGAGTTATAGTTTAGACGATTCTAACAGGGTGATGCTTTTGGACACGATTTTAAAATTAGAATCAACGAACAGAATATCTTCCAATAGCTGTTCAGAAGGCAAAGATTTTACAGCTGCAACAGCGGAATTGTCTGTGCTATCCAATGCATCAATTACCTCCATTATTTTGCCGTAATATTTTGCATAATGATTAACAGCATCCAACTACGTTTTCCAACGGGTCAAGACTGGCTGCGGGGGTAAGGGTAATCAAGGGGCAATTATTTGGAACAGCAACACTCTCATTGTAGTATGTTTGATTGAATTCTTATCTGCACTGAACAAATGTTAAGCTTTGATTATTCTAACTACAGTAATTCAAAAACAAGTGTTTACATAGGTATACATTAGCTGTAGCTGCTCTATCTATTTGGACCGGTCACAACTCTTAACATGAACTACTTATACTACGAGACCGGGAGGTCGCTATCCTCTTCTATACTACCGTACATCGGCAACCTGACTGCATGCTGCATGTGGCAATTCAACGAAGTCTAGTTATTACTCATCAGATGATAGGGAACATACTGTATTTGGAAGATATTAACAAATACAATTTGGTTTCGTGTTAGAAAACATATATCAATGAATGAAACATTTACGTTTGGTACTAAAAAAAGTTCTTTTGTCCACAGAACTCACACTTCGCAATAAATCAAACTGAAACTACGACCAGAGCTATTTAGGGGCTTTCTCTACAATCTACTCTAGGTAACAGCAAAAATTAAAAAAAAAAAAAATGTTCAAAGGTACACTATGCTAAAGGTAAAACAGTCTCCTCTAACCTTAACATATGAATACAAGTATAAAGGATGAACATTAAACAGAAAATCATGACAAAACATTCCCTCTGCTATCCCATCTCTTCACAACAAAGGACTATGTTTTTAACGTTCAAACACAACAGTACCGCCAATATCTAATCACTGACAAGCTAAACAAATTTGGCTAATATAACTACATATTTTGTCTCCGACTTGAATTGTAAATCAGCTACACGACTCGACTCGTACAAAAACACGATTTTGCTTACATCAGTAACAGCCTTACATGAATCGACAGGAATCTTTAGGAAACGTTTTGGTTATATATGAAAAAAGTGTTGTTATTAATGTGCAATTTATAAAGACTCTTGCACAAAAATCATTGTGCAGAATACATTCACTGCTCAATGGAGTTTCAGTATTACATCTGAGGAAAGTTCTGGATTAAAATAAAAGTATTTTGAAAAATAAGAAATACAGAAAATGTCAACGTGTTATTTATTTTTAGTACACAGATTCTTCTACGTTTGGTGTCTTTATGAAGTCTTAAGTGTGAAAGTGGAGAAACGTCGAGAACTTTAATTTCTCATAACTCGTGCGTTTCGATTAATATCATGTGTACAGTAAATCCCTGTTAATAACTTCAATGTACTGTCATTTATGCCATTGATACATATAATCAGAAATATCACTGTCCTCAATTATTGACTTTCATAAGAACTTGTACATCTGTCTGTTCCAGTATTCATTGGTTGATTTTTTTTTTTCTTTTTGTATTCGATATAAGTAATTGTTCTGTGTCAGTTATTGTACATATTGTGTTACTGTAAATATTTAGGTAGATATCAATGTGAACATTCTTTTTAAAATAATCTTTTGTTTTGTTTTTTCTGAAATAAAGTATTCAGGGTTGCAATTCCATAATTATGTACTATGTACTACTTCTTATACAGTGTGTTTTAGTTATGTCACAAACTTCTACGCCAGATAGAGATGGCTATCAGAAGCAATTCAGAAACATGAGGCAAGATCCGGAAAAGTCTCGATTAAGAGTTGTGTATAAGAAATGTCTCGATACAAATAAGCCCGCGAAAGAAGAATTCTCCGCCAAATCTTCCACCTGCACAGACGCACCAGAAATAACACAGTTTACACTACGACAAAAACAAAGCCACTCTTCACACACCTAAACAACATAAACAGGAAATACACACATTCGGCAGTAAATCGCGTATATACACAACACATCTTCGCAAATCCCCCGAACACAAACAACAGAACAACACTGGAGAAACTCCTCTACAACTACCACCAGCCCCCACCACCAAACTAAAACACACAAACAAAACCGCAATCACTGTTGGAAATTTGAATACTGTCTGAGAGGACACACGACAGCAACAGAGAGGCAGATGAATAAAATAACACCACACCATGAAAGTCTCCATAACGATACAGACGCTTCTGCCACCGGAAGGGGAAACTTAAAAAAAAAAAATGTATGTATGTATGCATAGTGTTCTGCCCAAGAGAGGTCTTTAACTGCAAACCCAGCATTTCCCTTTCTTGCTTTCCTCTTAATCTCCCCATATAATACTTTAATGCTGTCCATCAACTGATAACTTCTACCCCAAACTCTTGTCCCGTTCACCATTCCTTAAGCATCCCAAATTAACAAATTAGGCCTACACCAAAATAATTAAAACAAAAAAAAGTAAAAAATAAAATAAAATAAATAAAAAGCTAATCACTGCACTCACACACCTACTGACACTTATGCCAGAAATAGTGTCTTATACAGTATGTAAATACATATTTATTGTTATTTATGTACAATGGCTGGAGAGGGCGTCCTGCGCGTGTAAGACCCTAAAACGGCCTCTGGCTCAAAGCCAGTAAAGTCAATAAACATCAACAACACGTTCCTCGACTATGGCCTAAATCTACATAATGATTATTCCAAAATTGACATTACACAGACTTCTAATAGGTCTACATTTCTGTTACAGGCCTGTTCAATCAATATTTTACCTTAAATGCTGCTCTATCATATCGATTAATAATAACGAAAAAATTATTCCTTAATAACAATGAAGATGCACTCTAGGTAACAGTATTGTGCCTCACTTGTACCCCAACACTCAAAATGCTAAAGAAAAAATCACAATTTATCTACTCACCGAATGAGAGGCAGCTTCGGTGTAAAGTTGTGGTTGTGGGTTCGATTCCCACGGACGGCGTGAATGCTTGTCCGTTGTCGTGAACTTCGGTTTGCTTCTTGTGCTAAGATGACTCCGGACTCTAGAACCGAAAAACGGAGAAAATATAATGCATACTGAACAACGCTTCAAACACTGGGTCTATTTTAGTCTTTGGATGAAAAAGAAAAAACTTCCAGGTCAGATTGCCCACAATTATAACGGTGAATCGTAAATAATGTCATTAATTTCAGGTTATTGTTTGAGATATTTCAAACAAAGTTTAATATACTTTTGCTCATCTTTGTTTCATATAAAACATTTCAATACAGAGTTTTGGGAAAACCAATCATTTAATTCCCAATATGCTTAACCAATTTAGGAGAGCGACCCATCACCGTAAAAAACAGCTTGTCACGAAACCCCCAAATATGTAGATGAAATTATTGGGGATCATCAGTGTGCTTTTAGGCGTAATAGGTCGACTATTGATATAAATTTTTGTATTCGACAGTTATTAGAGAAATAATGGGAGTATAAGGGTACAGTACATCAGTTATTCATAGATTTCAAAAAGGTATATGGTTAAGAGAGAAGTTTTATATAATTTTCTTTCTGAACATGGTATTCCCAAGAAGCTAGTTCGATTAATTAAAATATGCCTCAGTGAAGCGTATAGCAGAGTCACTCTAGGCCAGTTTCTGTCATATGCTTTTCCAGTTCACTGCGGGCTAAAAGCAAGGAGATGCACTATCACCTTTACTTTTTAACTTTGCTCTAGAATACGTCATAAGGAAAGTCCAGGATAACAGAGAGGGTTTGGAATTGAACGGGTTATATCAGCTACTTGTCTATGCGGTTGACGTGAATATGTTATGAGAAAATCCACACACTATTAGAGAAAACATGGGAATTTTACTTGAAGCAAGTAAAGAGACAGGTTAGGAAGTAAATTCCGAAAAGACAAAGTATATAATTATGTCTCGTGACCAGAATATTGTACGAAATGGAAATATAAAAATAGGAAATTTTCCCTTTGAAAAGGTGTAAAAATTCAAATATCTTCGAGCAACAGTAACAAATAGTATTTGACACTCGAAGGAAATTAAATATTAAATGTTATGTTTTATTTAACGACGCTCGCAACTGCAGAGGTTATATCAGCGTCGCCGGATGTGCCGGAATTTTGTCCCGCAGGAGTTCTTTTACATGCCAGTAAATCTACTGACATGAGCCTGTCGCATTTAAGCACACTTAAATGCCATCGACCTGGCCCGGGATCGAACCCGCGAAGGAAATTAAACGCAGAATAAATATAGGAAATATCTGTTATTATTCGGTTGAGGAGCTTTTGTTATTCAATCTGCTCTAAAAAGTTTAAAGTTAGAATTTATAAAACAGTTATATCAGCGGTTCTTCTGTATGGTTGCGAAACTTGGACTCTCACTTTGAGGAACAGAGGTTACGGATATTTGAGAATAAGGTGCTTAGGAAAATATTTAGGGCTAAAAGGGATGAAGTTACAGAGAATGGAGAAAGTTACACAACGCAGAACTGCACACGTATTCTTCACCTGATATAATTAAATCCAGACGTTTGAGATGGGCAGGGCATGTAGCACGTATGGGCGAATCCAGAAATGCATACAGAGTGGTAGTTGGGAGACCGGAGGGAAAAAGACCTTTGGGGAGGCCGAGACGTAGAAGGGAGGATAAAATAAAATGGATTTGAAGGAGGTGGGATATGATGGTAGGGACTGGATTAATCTTGCTCAGGATAGGGACCGACGGCGGTCTTATGCGAAGGCGGCAATGAACCTCAGGGTTCTCTAGAAGCCATAAGTGAGTGTATTATGATTATAAATGATTGAAGGAATGTTAGTTTTGTCCTTTAAATGTGGAGTCATCTTCTGTATCCTTATGTTGTAAAAGTCTGGCGCCTGGGATCGGAACCAGCGTTTGACAGCCGTCTGCACCTCTCTGCTGACCCCACGATATGAAAAATGTCTCAATTATTCCGGTGGGGAATATCTTGAAAAGGAGCTCAACAATTATTGCGGTACCTGTTCCAAATATATATTTAAATGAAATTGTGTCTTCCTTCTGTAAACTATTGCAGGGAAACTTAATTCCTGGACGGCCCTCGTAATTGCGCTCGAGTGGCCAAAATTTATGTAAGCACTTGTTTTGACATTATTAACACGGTGGAAGAAAAAAATTAACTTTATCTGCGTCCTTCAGAATCTTTACTTGCAAGTCATAACTTACAACCTTAATTTACACTTCATGTACAGGGACATCATTTTATTTTCACTTCAATTTTTACTGTACCTGAGTTTTTGAATGTACTTCACTCCCACCCCTTCTACTAATGAAGTTCAACCGTCTTCCACAAAGAACCAAGACCGTATATACAGTCATAGTAGCCTTACAGTCATAGTGAACAGTACGTTCCAGAAATATGTTCGCGTTTTCCAGTGACGAAATAGCTTTCACTATTGAATCATTTTTGCACAGGTACTGTCGTCCATTTGCGTACGTCGCATCCCGGTTTCCCCCACCCGCTTCTGTTCCCCCTCTGTAAAGGCTAGTGGGTAGGCTGTCTTAACTCTTTTCTGAGAACATTAATTTCTGTTAGGAATTGGACGTCTACATAATAGTATACAGCTGTTTAAAATAATTTAAGTAAAAGGGCCTCGTTAAGTAATTAACTGTCACGTGATCCCCCCCCCTTTGTACAACCCTGCGACAAAACCACTTGGACGGACAGTAGATAGCATGTCTGAGTAATTTTATCTTTTCGGATCAGGCAGAAGTGAAGATTAAATTTACAGTACGTAAGGTACTCTTTTATAGAGTAGGTACAGAATTATTTCAACATGAGTTACTGGTACGAAGGGCGAAACTGATAATTGGAATTAGGTACAATAGTCTATAGTGCAATAATATACACAAAAGAACTGAAACCTATATCGAAATGAACGGCTAACATTTTCAAAAATGTTTTCAAATATCTATATTATGATTATTTTTCAATTTAACTTCATTCTCTATATTGTAAGCTAATGTGCTGTAGACAGTATAATATACACTGCATAATGAATACGTCCGCATGGACAGCTCAGTTCGTGAGTAAAAACACTCATCGTTAATACTGTACTGTATTTTGATTAAACAAAAACCTAATGAAAATTATCGACCTCAAAATCGCGATATTACCTAGTTTACGTAAATGGATGAACTACTTTTCTTCCCTCCTATACCTAGTAAAGTGATTTGTTTGTATTTTACGCCAGTATCATCGAACTACAGCCGTGGAAGGGGGTAGCAAACGGTATTTCCGGTTCTCAATCGTTAATCCAAAGGTATAGCCAGGTTAATATTAGAAATGTTAGTAAAAATAAAATGAAGTTCCTGTATTTGCTATTTGCTATGGGTTTCAGGAAGAAGAAAGATAAAGGTATTTTTAAATTATGTTAACAACAACAGGAACGGGTTTAGTCAGTTTCAGTTTAGAATAATGACGATAAAGTAAGAATGGTGTTGTCAGTTGCTGAAACTTGAAGCAGAGATATGAAGTTGAAATGATGTGAAACGACAAATAAGGAAATTACAAAATAGCGGATGGTACTACTGACGTAGAGAGAATGTGATTAAGCGCAGCGGTGGCGAAAATGTAATCGTGTGCCGAGCCACTGTGTAACCTGCAACGTGCATAGCACCTATGGAGGGAGGCGGATACCCGAAGGGGAAGTGAAGCAACTGTCTGACTTATTGCCGGATTTTCATTTTCCTTATGTCAAGCACTTAAATATAATTTTATACAGTACAAGGCTACAAACTAATGTTTAGTACGTGTAACGAAGAAAGAAATGAACAATATCACAACCTAAAATTAACTGTCTTCAGAATGTCTCTGCGACAGAGTTTCAAAATCAGGAATTATATCACTTACTGCAAGTCGTAGTTAATCACGAAGGTATTTGTCTGTCAGTCGTGATCTAAATTTGGTTTTTATTATTTTAACTGTTGAAAATAATTTTTCACAAACGCAAGTTGTAGCGAACATGACTTCAACAGAGCAAGCGAAAGAACGAAGCTTCGGATATTTATTTTTTGGCAAAGATTTGAAAGTTCAACATTTGTCAAGTCCTTACATCTAGCTTTCATTTGACATCACATAGTAAATCAGTGAGTTCAAATTGAAGAGCTAACCGCATTATTCGTACATCTGCTGAAAAAGGGTCGACGATGATGATGATGATGATAACAACAATAACACTTAACCTTTTAATGTTTCATTAGTAACATGTAGTATAATGCCGTTTTATGTTATACAACCGTTTTCCTCGTAATACTTGTGAACAAATCAAACATTTAATATTCTCATCATATTGACAGCAAATAAATGCGTCCTCCCATCCTACTTGGAACTTTCGTACATGGTTTCGAGAGAGACATATGCCACTCGCAGGTCAGAGACAAATACAAATGGAACGGAGTTTGACTCCAGTGAGTGACAGGGTGGGGGTTGGCGAAATGCACAGCTATCACTGCGAGCCACAAAGTCTCGCGAGTCACGTTCTCGCCACGGCTGGATTAAGGAATTATGCATGACTGAAACATGCCTGGAAATACATTGGTGAAAATCAAAGAGTTTGTAATACTTACTAGAGACACATACCCGTGAGTGGCAGGCAAGAAAAATGTCACAAATTGAATCGGCTAGCATCCGCCATTAAAGGGAGTGTTTGCGACGCGATATTCGAAAACAGTACCACAATACATTGATGTAGCCTCGTGATAGACACTGTTTTAAACATCTTCTACAAGGATGTATCGTGATGAAATAAACATGAATGGCAGAGGAGCGCTATATTTATTAAAGTATCATAATGATTCATCTTGGGCGATGTTCTAAAAATAAATAAAATCGCCCATATACACTCGGGATAAGTATGTGAAATATTGAATAATGGCACTGTCAACATTAATTTTCAGTATTAGTAGTATTGTTTTAAGGACATTTACTGTAATATTTAAAATGATCTATATTTCAGTCCTTTCATGCAAAGGAAGAGGAAGGTATATGGTGCTTAGAAAATATTTAGTAGTGAAATATGAGATCATAAAAATTCTGGAAACTGATTTAAAACATAATGAGAATAAATTTTATGATACAATAATCTATTCATTGTGTAGTTGATGACCACCAAGTTAGAGATCAGACTTTTTAATAGAATTAGTAGCGGTAATAGTAGGCCTAGGAGTAGTGGTAATAACAGACCTAGTAGTAGTGGTAATAATAAACCTAGTAGTAGTGGTAATAGTACGCGTAGTAGTATTGGTAATAGGCCTAGTAGACCTAGTAGTAGTGGTAATAACAGACCTAGTAGTAGTGGTAATAATAGGCCTAGTAGTCGTGGTAATAGTAGGCGTAGTAGCAGTGGTAATAATAGGCCTAGTAGTATTAGTAATAGGCCTAGTAGTAGTGGTAATAATAGGCCTAGTAGTAGTGGTAATAATAGGCGTAATAGCAGTGGTAATAATAGGCGTAGTAGTAGTGGTAATAATAGACCTAGTAGTAGTGGTAATAATAGGCCTAGTAGTATTAGTAATAGGCCTAGTAGACCTAGTAGTAGTGGTAATAATAGACCTAGTAGTATTAGTAATAGGCCTAGTAGGCCTAGTAGTCGTGGTAATAGTAGGCGTAGTAGCAGTGGTAATAATAGGCCTAGTAGTATTAGTAATAGGCCTAGTAGTAGTGGTAATAATAGGCGTAATAGCAGTGGTAATAATAGGCGTAGTAGTAGTGGTAATAATAGACCTAGTAGTAGTGGTAATAATAGGCCTAGTAGTATTAGTAATAGGCCTAGTAGTAGTGGTAATAGTAGGCGTAGTAGCAGTGGTAATAATAGGCCTAGCTACGCCATCAGCTATATTTTCACTAATTTCTTTGCATTTAATACAACCAAAAACTGGAAGTACATTCTGTACAAAACGGAAATTACATGATTAATTCATTTATTGTGAAACAAAACAGTTTTAGACAGATATAGTCTGAGGATTTTCTTATGCACTCTGCTATTATAATCCACTGTAATGTGATGGCACGTAACCCTTACACACATTGTTGAAACCAACCTTATAAACCTGATTAATGTGTTTCTGGAAAAACTTTATCCAAGAAATGTTCCGACATTCTGTAAACACATTCAAAGGAGGAACCGCATTTGGAACATTCTTCCAAATATTAAGATATGCATGCTTTCCTGGGCATCCTACAATAGTAGCTATGTTCGAACAATTTTATTTGCGGCACAGTATTTCACTATTTTCTTATTATTTCCCTTCAAGTGTACTTATATTTATTCGTACTCCTCAATAAGCATGAACTGCTCGCACTCCCGGCGAAGCATCAACTCCCTTTAATGGCGGCCGAACAGCAGTTCAATTTTGTACGCGAAACTAGCGCCGTTGGTGTCTCTAGTTATATATTACAAACTCTTTGGTGAAAATGAAACATAGCACATGTCTGACAAGAACTTTGATCTGTTTCACGAAACTTTGAAGTGATTCAACTAGGTAATACGTATGAATAGGGACCGTACTTTGTCCCAGGAGGCTACAAGATCAAGTATTAGTGGAGTTTTTAAATAGAGCACGCACGTCCATCTAGCAAGCAAAGTACATGACTGGCGGCTCAAGCGCCTCTTTTTTCGTCAAGTGGGGCAGAAAAAAATGGACTACTTAACAATTACACTAATATTTACATGTACACTGGAATATGCTACAGTAGAACCCCGATTATCCGTCAACCTATTAACCGATCGGCGGATTATCAGACTGTTTTTTTCTCGCTCTTTTCTTTCTTTGCTGCAGAAAAAAAAATGTAGTACTGTACCTTATATTATTACCTATTATTTCTAGAGTTTATAGACGACTGCGATCACATGACAACATGACAATATGTAGATACTAGGAAGAATTGATGTTTCTACTGATATCGATCATGATTTGTTTAATCGTTTTCAGTTTTTTATAAGTATAGCCTTTTGTAAGTAAGTACATTATTTTTTTCCTTCTCCATTATTTTCTCTTTTTCATTATATTTGTTTACCTTTCTTTTTTAAAATAATTTTATGGTAACCTTTGTCCACTTGGAGGAAGCTGAATAAGTTTTCCCCAGCCGTGGGACTGAAGCCGGATGGTCTATGGCGAGTCCTTGGCATCAACCCCTTTGATTTGATTACCTGGTTGGGTTTTTCCGAGGTTTCCCCCACGAAAAGGCAAATGCCGGGTAATATTTTGGCGAATCCTCGGACCTCATCTCATCTCACTACATCTCGCCAAAATGTAAAAAAAAAAAAATAATAATAAAAATAAAATAAAATAAAATAAAATGTAAAAAATTGCACAAAATTGTAAAAATTGTAGAAAATTGCTAAATTGTAAAACTATAAAAATTTGTAAAAATTGTAATTGTAATATTGTAAAATGTTGACTTGTTCCACATCTTAAAGCTTCATTGCTCATGTAAGATCTATGGAATAAAATAAATGAATGAAAAAAACGAGTAAAGTTTATCTATACTAATAATAAATCTGTAGCCGAAATTTTTCTGGTAATTTTCGATTTTCCAAAAATAATTGGTCCTAACATATATAATTAACCAACCCTGAAACCGAAAATCGCATTTTTGAAATTTTTGTTTGTATGTCTGTCTGTATGTTTGTTACCTTTCCACGCGATAATGGCTGAACCGATTTATATGAAAATTGGAATATAAATTAAGTTCGTTGTAACTTAGAATTTAGGCTATATGGCATTCAAAATACTTTATTTAAAAGGAGGGTTATAAGGGGGACTGAATTAAATAAATCGAAATATCTCGCTTATTATTGATTTTTGTGAAAAATGTTACATAACAAAAGATTCTTTAAAAATGATTTCTGATACGTTTTATTCTTTACAAAATTTTGATAGTACTTATATTTAATGAGATAAATGAGTTTTAAAATTAAAATAACGCCATCTAAGACGGTGCAATGAATTAAGAACAAATGACTTCGTCTATAAGGGGCCTTGGACAACAACAATCGAAACAGGGGCCTTAGACATCAACAATCGAAAGCTATTAAACATAGCCTGTGTTTTATGAAGTAATATCAGAAGCTAAATTAACTGATTTGTATAATTAATTAGCCTATTATTTCACCATTGGAAAGTGTAGTTTCTCTAGATGGACATAATGCTATAATGTTATTACAGTAACATCTGAGTAAATCGAGGACAGGTAAGATTAAAATAGCTTCTTATGCACAGAAAATTTGATAGGCTATTTTGTACATTCGTTTTCTGTATTTCTTAAAATAATATTTATGTACACTCATTTTAATCTCAGAGAATTAACGAATAACGAGAGTGTATTGATTTAGTATGCAGTAATAGTACGTCAGCTTAGCAATCCATTATTTTATAATTCAAATTTTAACTATGCTCAATTGAATCGTGTAAAAATACATAAAATATATATGCAATAAATGCAATACAAAAAAAATTGGGTAATGACCGAAGCAGATTATCTTGCGCTGTTGTAAAAGTTGTTCCCTGGATCAAACGTCCTATTTTAATTATGTAATTACTTTATATTTATTTCTAACAGGTGCAGCGGAGCGCACGGGTACGGCTAGTTCAAAATAAAGTGTAAGACTTTATCTTTACATAACATTACTGCTGGCGATAAGAACAGTTACTTGGTGTTTTTCCCAACTTTTAAAATAGTCACTAGCTTCTTTCAAAGAAATGATCCCAAGAACTTGGGCACAATTTATAGCAAACTCATGCAACACTGTTCGAGTGCCCGTACTTTATATCTTCTAAGCAAAATATCTTCCACGGGTTGCAAAAGTATTTTGCTAAATATCGAAATAAAATGGAAATAATTGAGAGCTTTAGGAAAAGAGAAACCTCTGCTCATTTCGCATCAGAATACGAGATTCGCGTTACAACTGTGCGCGATTTAATGAAAAACAAGGATAAAGTGGATAAATTATGTAAATCTACAACAGGAGACCTCTACTATTCTTATCTTTCCGCGAAAAAAACATCACCGATCATTGACAACCAGATTTAAATCAGTGAACTTCTGGTCCACTATCTACGAGTAACATGTTAAACTTAACATTACGGAGCAAATTACAAAATTGTAGTATGCACTTGATTTATGAAAATATTTTATGGTACGGATTATCCGATTTTTCGATTAACCTTCATTACCACGGATAATAGAGGTTATGCTGTATTTCACTATTTAAACTAAAATAAATAATGTAGGCCCACAAACATTATTTGTGCGAGATCGTGCGTATTTGCTTGTTTTCCGCACAGAACCAATACGCGGTTAAGTGTGAAATACCACATTCAGTATTCCCAACGTAACACACATAACAATTTCCCTCTTCTTACCGCTTAAGCGCGACATTCATTTTACTCCTTTAGGCTTTTAACATATTATTTTTTGAGACGTTTAACATAGTAATAATTATAAATTGGAAACTTACCACTGCAATTTCACCTAAATTGCAATGTTAATTATTGTTTTTAAATATTTGCAAAAATTAAGCAAAGTCTACTACTCCACGAAACTTATTGCATTCCTGATACAAGTAACATTAAGGAAGCCGTGAAAAAATCAACAAGATTCCAGATGCCGATGTTATTACTGCAATATGTTATATAAATAATATTGTTAAAATATTAAAATGAAAAATAAATCATTATATAGGCTAACCTTACCGTTTGTTTTAAGTTCGCATTTATAGACTGGGGGAAAAAAAGACAGACGTATATCACGGCCTGCTGGAGTATAGTAAACACAGAAAACATTTTACAGCAACAATGTTGAAGAAAGAAATTTTGGTTTTCCGAAGTTGCCGTCATTAAACAGAAACCAACATGGAGATTTCATTGCAACTAATTAGAAATTTGTCTTTCAGGTATGTAATAAACGATCTTCGCACAAAATAATGTACAATACACGAGCGGTATGTTTGTTTTCATGTTCTCGGAAATTAAAAAAGCTCAACTACGTTTCGCTTTTTCAATCTTTTCCTCGAACATGAAAACGTCAACATACCGCTCTTGTAACGTATATTACTATTACGCTATTAAGCTCATATAAAGTATTGTTTGTCGTAATGCAAGATATTTTATTTCATAAAATAGAAAAAGGAGCATCTTCTGCAGACCTCTGGAAAACGCAAAACTGTATGGATTGTATTCTTCACTTGACATAATTAGGAACATTAAATCCAGACGTTTGAGATGGGCAGGGCATGTAGCACGTATACGCAAATCCAGAAATGCATATGGGCTATTCCATTTATTATGAAATCGATCAGTAAAAAACCTCGCATTTTTTAATACTTTAATTTTTTCCCTATTTATACAAGGTGCTGAGGAGAGTGCATTTTCAAAAATATACTGTCGAAAGTCAAACGGTTTTCGTACTATTGAGCAACAAATTTAGCGTATTTTAGAAAAACAAGCCTCTTTCAGTGCTCAGAACTCTGGAACCGTTTACTGCAGAACATTGAACGAGAGCTAATTTTGAAGCTGACATTTGGTAGGTTATGTTAAGAAGTAATCCTTATTTTTATTGTATACAGAGAGACAGATAATCTGATTTTACTTACTTTTAGGCGTTTTGCCCATTTGTAAAAATGTAAAAAATATTGAGAAAAAACCTTGCATTATTAAGAGGGATTCGACATTGTTTGCTTAGTGGCTCGGCAATAAGTTTCGAGGGTATTAAATAAATTATTTTCACACGCCTAGATTTGAACGGCGCAGTACCGCACGCACTGGCCGATAGCTGATGATAAGCGAGCGTTGGGCGTCATTTTACTCCTGTGTTTATGAAACGAAACATCACGTGTTTAGGTCTCCTGGGCTTGCTTGCCTCGGCTAGCTCCCGCCTCACAGTCAGCTGGTTAGTTCACGCGCGTACTATTTATTTTCTTTATTTTATATTTTCAATACTTTCTTATCAATGGTGCACCAGTAAAAATATGTGTTTATTTGTACTTTCAATGCGGAATCTAACCATATATTTTAAAAATATATTTTTTCATGAGAAAAGGCGTCTTAATGAAGAAAAAACTAAATTTCTCAATTTCCATAAAAAGTAAGAAAAACTGTTTACATGTCAATATAAACTTTAGTTTCTCACCATCAAAATAAACCATGATTTTGATCATTGGATGAAAGGGTTTCGGAGCCGCAACAGTTTAAAGTTGCTAATTTTATGAAAATACGATAAATTTAAATATTTTTAATTTAAACACTATGAAGTTCTGATGCCTCAAACTTTGCACAGAACATTGTATCAGAGTTGTCAACGGACAGAAAAAGTTTCATTCTATTTAAAAATTGCAAGGTCAATTTTCTCTACATTTCGGTGGATTTGAGATGGAATAGCCCATATGGAGTATTGGGAGGCCGGAGGGAAAACGACCTTTGGAGAGGCCGAGACGTAAACGGGAGGATAATATTAAAATGTATATGAGGGAGGTGGGATATTATGATGATACAGGGACATCATTTTATTTTTACTTCAATTTTTATTGTACCTGAGTTTTTGAATGTACTTCACTCCCACCCCTTCTACGAATGAAGTTCAACCGTCTTCCACACAGATCCAAGTCATAGTAGCCTTACCGTCACAGTACGTTCCAAAAATATGTTTGCGTTTTCCAATGACGAAAGAGCTTTCAATATTGCATCATTTTCGCAAAGGTACTGTCGTCCATTTGCCTACGTCGCATTCCGGTTTTCCCCACCTGCTTCTATTCGCTTCTCTGTAAATGCTATTGGCTGGGTTGTCTTAGCTCTTTTCTGAGAACATTAATTTCTGTTAGGAATTGGACATATACGTAATATTATACCCATACAACTGTTTAAAATAACTTAAATAACAGGCCTCGTTAAGTAATTAACTGTCACGTGATTTCCCTCCTTTCTACGATCCTGCGACATAATCACTTGGACGGACAGTAGATAGAATGAGTAATTTTATCTTTTCGGATCGAACAGAAGTGAAGATTGAATTTACAGTACGTAAGGTACTCTTTTATAGAGTAGGTACAGAATTATTTCAACATGAGTTAGGCCTACTAGTACGAAGGACGAAACTGGTAATTGGAATTACATACATTAATCGAAATGAACCGCCACCATTTTGAAAAATGTGTTTAAATATCCATATTATGATTATTTTTCAATTTAACTTCATTCTCTATAGTATACGCTAATGTGCTATAGACACTCTAATATACACTGCATAATGAATACGTCCGTATGGACAGCTCAGTTCGTGAGTAAAAACACTCATTGTTAATACTGTACTGTATTCTGATTAAACAAAAACGTAATGAAAATTATCAAACTCAAAAGCTTGATATTTCATAGTTTACGTAAATGGATGAATTACTTTTCTTCCCTCCTATACCTAGTAAAGTGATTTGTTTGTATATTACGCCATCGAACTCCAGTCATGGAAGGGGTTAGCAACCGTTGATTCAAAGGTATAGGCAGGTTAATATCAGAAATGTTAGTAAAAATAAAATGATGTCCCTGTAGAAACTGGATTAATCTTGCACGGGACAGGCACCGATGGCGGGCTTATGTCTGAGCGGCAATGAACCTCCGGGTTCCTTAAAAGCCGTAAGCAATAATAATAATAATAATAATAATAATAATAATAATAATAATAATAATAATTTAGTTTATATCAAAATCGGAACTACTTCCACCAATACAACGGGACTATTTGGACGGGCGTAATGGAACAACTACCGGTTAACAAAGTCAGGCTTCTTTCACAAGAAGGTAATCAAAATTAATCTACGAACATAAACAAGATCTGTTAGTTTCATGTTCAAGAACGGGAACAACTGAGCAGAGCATATTATGCCAACTTACTGAACGAGCGGATGGTAAAACAGTCGTATTACATTTTTAGTTCTCACACACGTTAGTTCTATTTTTTATATCTTTTTCGACTGCCAAAACACTGTAAGTATTCTTATACCCTCTGATCATCGTACTGACAAATGACACATAGCTATAGGCCTATGATTAGAACCAATAACAAAGTACAAAGCTTAGCATTACCGGGTCAATTCGCAATAAATTAAGAGTAATGATATTAATTGATTACCTTCCTTAATTATTACACATCTCGGTCGCAATTTCTACAAAACAACATTACAAAATATTAACCGAGACGGATTCGGACTGCAATCATCTGTTTTCAAGTTACAGCAGCAATACGTCCACAACCAAGAAAGAAACACTGCGATATCCAACTGAATTGAAGATCGGCTCTGAAGTTCCAAATCTCACCACTAGGATCGCGATGTGCGTTTGTTTTGATCAGAAGACAGCAGATTTCATTTTTCAATACGTAACATAATAACAATCTTAGTACACGAAAGAATTCCATTACTGAGTTAACCTAGTTACACGAAATTTAAAACAACTGACAAGGGATTTGAGGAAATCCGTATGATGCGTGTAACGTCTATACAGGAACTAGGGTAAAGAAATTAGAATAAATAATTACAATTTCCTGTAAGATTTAAATGTGTCTTATGAATGGAATGAGATAAGCTACAAATAACACTCAACCCTATAACAATAACAACAACAACAATAATAATAATAATAATAATAATAATAATAATAATAATAATAATAATAATAATACAGTGATTTATATAGAACTAAAACATTTCTTTCTTTCTTTATTTCAAAACGAATGATGCTAGCCACAATTTGTTATACCGGTACCTCAAATGTAGAGTATCTTTGGGAGATTATTAACCTCTATAGCAAATGTTGAAAATTCTTTGTTTATTCGGCTGGAAATTCACTTAATGATCAATTTTTAATGTCAAATCAAGCAGGAGTTTTGATTCCCCGTCACGAGATGCGCAGATGTTTATTCTTTAATTCTTATTGTTGGCAGTTGAAGAGTCCACTGCAAGGATGATGGATGTCATTTGGAATACATTTTGCAGGAGAAGCAATTGAAAGTTTGAAATGTTTAGCGCTCAAAGCTTAACTGAGATTTTCCGATCATTACTGGACAATGACTATCAGTGCTAATGCCATATAACTCTCTATGTACATTCTATATGTCTTAAGCTATGCATTGACAGTCTTGGTTCATTTTCGACAAGAAAGTGACATCCATCATTCTTGCAGTGGACTCTTCAGTTGTTTTCGACATTTTGTTTTATAGTCGCGACGCTGTTATTCCCGGCGTGACTCCTCCTCTTTGCTTACGTCTTAGGAAGTGAAGGCTCTATAAAGTCTAGGTAGGTAGTAACGTTCGCCAGTTTTGTTCTTTCGTTACCGAGCTACCAGACAAGGAATCTATTTGCCACACCGTTAAACATTATCATGTCATAGCTCCAATGATAATAAATAAAACGCACTGTAATTCAGCAAATAATTGAGAGGCAAATAACGTTCCCGTGTGCTTTCTGAGAACGCTAACGAAAGAACCAAAATGGCTGGCGATTATATTAAGTATTTATCGAGCCTTAGGAAATGCATAACGTCATCATCAGCGAATCACAACACGCACACGTTTAAATGTAGCCGACCTGCAACGTGATTTGCTGCCGGAAATAAGAGCGACGGGACTTCAGTCAGTGAAAATGCAGTACACATTAAATCAACGGCTCTTCCTTGGATTACGAATTCAATTACAGCTACTCAAGGGCACACCAGAGAGAATTTGGTGTTTGCAAACCCCCCACAAAGAAACACAAAACTGGGACTGGTAAACACATTGGAAACAACTGGATCTCTAAAAGAATACTTAATTTTGATGACAATAAATATACAAAATAAGTCCACACCTGTGGAG
Source organism: Periplaneta americana (assembly GCF_040183065.1). Taxonomy (NCBI): domain Eukaryota; kingdom Metazoa; phylum Arthropoda; class Insecta; order Blattodea; family Blattidae; genus Periplaneta; species Periplaneta americana. Next base: position 20,298,127 of record NC_091131.1, read on the forward strand.
TAACGGTCAGAGCGTCTGGCTGCGAAACCAGATGGCCCGGGTTCGAATCCTGGTCGGGGCAAGTTACCTGGTTAAGGTTTTTTCCGGGGTTTCCCTCAACCCAATATGAGCAAATGCTGGGTAACTTTCGGTGCTGGACCCCGGACTCATTTCACCGGCATTATCACCTTCATATCATTCAGACGCTAAATAACCTAGATGTTGATACAGCGTCGTAAAATAACCCAATATACAGAATAACGTATCTGTTGAAACCAATGAAATTCTGGCTTTGAATTATCCAAATGTAAGCTTGCACATTTCGAATTAAATGTGAATTTTTAACATTAAATATGAATTTCAAGTGGTATAAACATTTATTCGAATTGTCTAATTTCGAATTAACCAGTCTCTACTCTAGTGCATGTACCAGTCTTCTAGTCATAAATCCGGATATATACGCGGGAAATTTGTTTGATAAAATATCACAATAAGATAAGTAATTATACGGTCACACAAAAAGCTGTCTACTGGAAGATGAGTTATAGTGCTTAGGGGCCGATATTATAGTTGATAGCAACATAATTAAGTGTTGACAATAGGAGACGGGCTCTCCCATTTGTAGTGTGGTGTTTAACGGTTCTATTAATATTGTGATAAGATATGTGAAAATTGTTGTGGCGTCATTTTTAGTTCTATCTTATCTTTTCGAATTAGCATTAAGTTTAAGGTTATAGGCAAACATCGCTTCAGTGCACATGTTGATTGCGCTCCGTTTAAACGTAATTTATATTTGACAGATTTAACACACGTTAAGTCAAGTTTATTGCCAAATACAGTACGCTATACATTTTTATACCTTGTAATAACATATATTATATTTATATGCAGTAATATCCACCGGCGTAGTTGAGTCGGTTGAGATGCTTGTCTGCTGATCCGAAGTTGCGCTCGGGCGTGGGTTCAATTCCTATTGGGGCTAATTACCTGGTTGGGTTTTTTTCCCGAGAGTTTCCCCAATAGCAAGGCAAATATCAGGTAATGTATGGCGAATCCTCGGTCTCATCTCGCCAAATACCATCTTACTATCACGAACCCCATCAACGCTAAATAACTTAGTAGTTGACATAGCGTCGTTAAATATAACCAAATAAAAAAATTAACGTACAGTAGTGGCAAAAAAAGCCGGACCGACCCTTGTAGCTGATTTCACTCCAGAGCACGAAAGACTGGTAACTAAGACTTTTGTGGTTCGAATCCTGCCTGGGAAGGAAACTTTTCTTTTGTTCCTTATTCAAATTTATTCCCAATACTTTTCGATTGCTGGTAAAATTCATGTTCTGGGAATAATAAGTTAATTAAGTAGTAAAATATCGCTGCAATCGAAAAGTATTGAGAATAAATTTGAATAAGGAACAAAAAAAAAGTTTCCTTCCAGGCAGGATTCGAACCACGAAAGTCTTAGTTACCAATCTATGTTATATGTTATAGTTTATTTAACGACGCTCGCAACTGCAGAGGTTATATCAGCGTCGCCGGATGTGCCGGAATTTTGTCCCGCAGGAATTCTTTTACATATATATTATTTTAATGTACCGAAGTACATATGATATTTCCATGCAGATATTCTGCGTCATCATACGATGAAAGAGTAATGGAACGGAGAAAAATTCTCTCCGGCGCCGGGATTTGAACCCGGGTTTTCAGCTCTACGTGCTGATGCTTTATCCACTAAGCCACTAAGACGGCGATTATTACGTCGGATCCCGGCCAACTAGTCACTCATATCGAGTGCACCTCAGCACATGTGTGGACTTCGGTCCTGCGTTCATAGACATCTATGACGTAGTGCAGAGGGCGGCCACTAGAGGGAACCCAAGAGTTGGAGCTTAATCTGAGACGATTCTAACCGGCGTCGGAGTTGTATCCGGTGTGGCTTAGTGGATAAATCATCAGCACGTAGAGCTGAAAACCCGGGTTCAAATCCCGGCGCCGGAGAGAATTTTTCTCCGTTCCATTACTCTTTCATCGTATTCTTTTACATGCCAGTAAATCTACTGACATGAGCCTGTCGCATTTAAGCACACTTAAATGCCATCGACCTGGCCCGGGATCGAACCCGCAACCTTGGGCATAGAAGGCCAGCGCTATACCAACTCGCCAACCACGTCGACTACCAATCTATCTTCTATAACTAAACTGAACTGCGCCCAAGCACGAGCTTCTGCTCCTTCAGTTGCAATGCCTAATATAGTGAAAACCTAATGTATTAAACAACTAAATCTGAATTTGAATAAGATATTACTCATGAGACAACTAAGCCAGGAAATGAGTAGGGTAGCCACTTCCTTTCCCCATCCATTGCATACATCGCTGTATAATAACATATTACACTAATCAGACTTCAGATGCATACAAACAATTGTTCTTCCTCTGACACATATCGTCAAGTGAGATGTACTACCTGATAATATATGTATACCTTTTGACACGGAAATTGGTCGCTGTTCAGAGACTGTCTCACCTCGGAATAGCTCGGAAATCATCGTGTACGCTGTGTTTACAAACTGTAAGAGTAAATTTGTAAATACAAACTATAATAATACTAACAAATGCTAGTTATTTCCATAAAGTACTCGTGTACATATCTAATAAAGGATATTACATTCAATATATCTTATAAGCTATAATTTAACGACGATTTCAACTTCAGGTGTCATTGAGATCTATGATGTAAATGAGTGACGACAGAACTGAATGAAAAAAATTTGGAAGCCAGCAAAAGGGTCTATTTCAAACAACAACACTGATATTTTATTGGTGGGAAAGAAAACTTCTGAATACCCAACCCAGACAATCTAAACTCTGATACTGTCGACGAGAAACAAGAATATTATACTGCATCTATCCCATAGAAAATCTTAATTTTTTGCAAAGAGAAGTTTTATATTTTTAGTAGACCTACCGGAAAATATGGGAAATGCGTGTTATTATTCGGGTGAGAAGCTTTTGTCATCTAGTCTGCTGTAAAAAAATCTGAAAGTTAGAATTTATAGAACAGTTATATTACCGGTTGTTCTATATGGTTGTGAAACTTGGACTCTTACTTTGAGAGAGGAACAGAGATTAAGGCTGTTTGAGAATAAGGTTCTTAGGAAAATATTTGGGGCTAAGAGGGATGAAGTTACAGGAGAATGGAGAAAGTTACACAACGCAGAACTTCACGCATTGTATTCTTCACCTGACATAATTAGGAACATTAAATCCAGACGTTTGAGATGGGCAGGGCATGTAGCACGTATGGGCGAATCCAGAAATGCATATAGAGTGTTAGTTGGGAGGCCGGAGGGAAAAAGACCTTTGGGGAGGCCGAGACGTAGATGGGAGGATAGTATTAAAATGGATTTGAGGGAGATGGGCTATGATGATAGAGACTGGATTAATTTATACAGGAAAGGAACCGATGGCGTGCTTATGTGAGGGCGGCAATGAACCTTTGGGTTCCTTAAAAGCCATTTGTAAGTAAGTAGACCTACCGGAAGAAGTGAGAGAATTATTGCTCTAAACTCATCTTCCTTGAGATTAGGGGTTCTATTCTATTAATTTCATAGTCAAAGGAACTGCAATTATATACGCTTGCTGCTATCGTCCCTCGACCTTGCGGGCGGGCCTTTCCAAAGAGACTGAAACCTGATGCACTCTATCGCGTATTGACAAAGCAACGAAAACTCGTTTTGTCATTGGCTGCAAGTAAAGTTGCAAAACATGGTCTTCATAATACATGGGCACCAGTGGCGGCTCGTCGGTATTGAATTAAGAGGGGCTGCATACAAAAATAAACCAAGCAACTTAGCTTATTTAAAGATTTAGTTTGTCTTTATCGAACATTGGAAAAAGCTTCACACATACATTTACCTCATTTTAAGGAAATGAGCTTTTGTAGCATTCAAATTTTTCTTGACACAGAAGAGAAGATAATATCAGATGAACTATGAACTGGAATCGGGTGTTAGCTTGTGCGATAATGAGGTTACACACTTCTTTGGCTACCGCAACCCTTGTTTGAATCCCATCGACCTTACGACGCTTTTTAGGGTTTTCATTTTCACAGATGTCGCTGCTCAACTGTGCACTATTCTGTGCTTGCCTCATTTATTGTGTTGTTGTTAGATGTTTCAGATTCCATTAAGGTTTGAAAACATTCTAGCAATGGCTCCTTCTTCTCATGAACAACATTTACTGTTCTTATTTTAAAACTCCATCTTGTTGCCCCAGCTGATGGAATTGTCTTTGAAACACATTAATCTAATACAGACTGTGTGGAGATCGAGAGAAGAAAGCAGGGATACTGGATAAATTATCAAAAAATATGCCAACCTTTCTATTTTGTTTAGCGGCTCTTTCCATTATGAGATTCAACTGATGGGCACTTAATTTCACATTTCTCCTGAATTGTTAAGGTACTGAACTGAATAGACTGTAAATATTGTACAGAATTAAACATTGTTGCACTTGTTATACTCACAACATTAAAGAAAATGTATTTAAAACTGCGCGCTACTGACAAGTTGCTGCAAATTTTGCAGCGTCTGGAAACTCTAGATTCACGGCCAGGGGCAGCAGGGGGAGGGGTAAAACTAACGTGCAAAGCATCCGAGACGAGACTGACAGCTCCAGAGGAGGAAGTGGTTCATCCTATGCTCCTTGTCCCTGGTTTCGCTCTGGCAGCACCAGGGGAGGAAGTGACTTCACTGATTGCTTGCATGTCAATGAGAGCGAAATTTTATTAAAAAAAAATCGAGCCGCTAAATAGAGACTGTATAATAAATGTATTTCACAACATAAAACGAGATAAGAGCCACAAATGTCTGGGGGTGCTGCAGCTCCGCAGCCCCCCTTCGAAAGCCGCCCCTGATGGGCACAATTTTCGGTTACGTAAGTAACTCAATTTGAAATAGTTTGTTTACTAGGAGAGGAGACTGCAGAGTAGGATGGGAAATATAAACTGCTGTGACCTGCGTCACCTTATCGTAATCGCTAAGGCGGTCAGTGGCGAATTATTAGGAAAGCGCTTGGTTAACGTGAGAGACTCGAAAACTTTTATTCAATTTGGTAAATTAATTCGGCAGCTTTAATCATAAATCTCTTTACTGTTTCTCCTTCGCTGAATTGATTTAAATCACAGGCGAGAAATTGCGTAACTAGCCAATAATATTCCATCACGTTGTCTACGTTTATTTTCTTGAATATTCTGGCGTGTCTCAAGATTACTTAATATATTTGCACGTTCTCGACCTAAAGTAATTTCAGAAAATCATATTTCGTTTTCTACGCAAATTTGATATATATATTTGTAAATTTATTTTGGAAATAACACGTAAAAACATCCTCGTAGGCTACCTTTTACTGCAGCGTGTTTAAGGTAGGCTATAATGTATTTAGTATATTATGCAAATGTTAAGATCATAAATTTTCTTCGGAATAGTACGAAAAATAACATTTAATTTGTCTTACCTTCTAATTCAGCATGTTCTTTATGACATAAGGAGTAATGTCGTTGTATATTAAATTTATTAATGCCTAACAGGATTTTCGAGCATAACATACATCGTATGTTCTCCCCTTCTAAACAGCAAAAAAACTCTTCCTCCCATTTCTCATGAAATAATCGTTTTCTAACGCGTACACACTGCTTTGATAATGCCATTAAGCCACCACTGATATTGCTTATGAAACTGATATAGAACCTGCCCACACCTAGGAGCTACGTGAGGGAGGAACGGGGACTGTGAAGATGATGTCACTCAGAGCGATAAGCTCTGTGAAGGTCAGTGAGGCACGATGCCCATCTCTGGTCTTCATAATTTTGAAAGGCTTAATAGGCATAAGAAAAATGTGGAAATGTTAAGCTATCGTTTGATAGGAAATAAATAAATCATATTACACGTATTAATCAATTATGATCTAATCAATGACTTATATACAGCCTTAGACATAAAAAATGGCCGCTCTCTTGTAGCGTGAATTTGTGTAACGTCACTTCGGGCAGCGCCTGGTTCACAAGACTAGGGAAAGGATGTTTATATTGCACCTAATTTACTCCTTGAATACATATTCGTTATAAATTATTCATAACACCTGATCTATAAACAGACAGAAAAAGCAACAAATAAACAAAACAAAGGAAAAACAGAGCGGAGTAGTGCGTAAGAAATTCCTTCACGTGTAAACCTAAGCGTTCACGGAATCATCCGAAGTCTTCCGAAAGGGACTCAGCGTATGGCAGCCGATGATTTTTTTTGTCCAAGACTGTACCTTGCAGATAACACCAAAATAGTAATTTTAAAATTTTGTCAAATCATTAGCAATATGAAACAGTGTTTGGCAAACCTTTTTCAATATTGATCAATCTTTGAACAGTTGTTTCTGTAAAGTATGAATTGGAAGACAAATCTGATCGTGTACAAGCAGCTTAAAGGGTGAAATTTTGGTCATTTTCAGTGAAAAATGAATCCGCAATCTCTTATGTGTACATCGAGCAAGTTTAAGTGCTGTGCAGTGTTCAAAGGATAAAAATTACGCTATATTCAAATGGCTGCATCGTTGAACTTGAATTCCATGCAAACCTTACAAGCCGTTTTCTCATACTTTTTTCAGTAAATTTCGTCATTTTTAAAGTGTAAAGCCTCTTACAATTTTGATGCTAGAAATATGAAATTGTTACTGTCTGCTGTATATATTTTGGTTAATAAAACACATTATTATTTTTTATAAATTAAATACTTTCGAAATTAAAAAAATAATAATAAAACATAATAGACACTAAAAATTTTAATTTTGAAGCTACATATATATATATATACATATATATATATATTGTCTCTCCAATTATAGATGTAAAGTTAAAATTATGGATACTTAATTCTTTTCTAACCATATCAGAGATATTGTAAAAAAAATTACATGCATGAGATTTAAATTTTCTAAGAAGAGACAGATTTTGAAAATAAGCTATTTTTTCTTGAATTTGAAAGATTAAAAATCCTTCATCTGATCATAATGAAACATATACAAGTAGTTTCGCGCCATGGTGCAGTGGTCTAAGGCATCCTGCCTAGGACTCGCGTTATGGAATGTGCGCTGGTTCGAGACCTCATGGGGGAACAAATTTTCTCATGAAATTTCGGCCAGCATATGGGACCGGTGCCCACCCAGCATCGTGATGCACTTTGAGAGCTATGATAGATAGCGAAATCCGGTTGCGAAAGTCAGGTATAACGGCTGAGGGGATCATCGTGCTAACCACACGATACCTCCACTCTGGTTGGATGATCGTCCACCTCTGCTTCGGCATGTGGGCGTCAGACGAGCAGCCGGCTGGTCGGTCTAGGCCCCTCACGGGCTGTAGCGCCACGGATTATTATATATATATATATATATATATATATATATACAATAAATACTTAGTAAGACGATGAAGTGTATAAAATATAAAGTCTCTATTATGAAATCTCTACCTTACCAATTGTAAAAGTCTCGCGCCGTGGCGTCGCGGTCTAAGGCATCCTGTCTAGGACCCGCGTTACGGAATGCGCGCTGATTCGAGTCCTCGTGGGAGAAGAAATTTTCTCATGAAATTTCGGCCAGTGTATGGAATCGGTGTCCACCTAGCATCGTGATGCACTTGGGGAGCTACGACATCTAGCGAAATCCGGTTTCGCAAACCAGCTATAACGGCTGGGGGGGATCATCGTGCTAATCACACCATAGCTCCATTCTGGTGAATGATCGTCCAGCTCTGCTTCGGCATGTGGGCTTGAGGCCAGCAGCCGGCTGGTCGGTCTTGGCCCTTCAGGGCTGTAGCGCCATTGATTTACTTTTATTTTAGTTTTTACCAATTGTAAAAAAATAGAAATTTCATCCATCAATCTCCCCCTTATGAATTCGTGCCTTAAAAAGACTTCCATTGAATACCTTCCAACCTGTATTTCAAAATCTTGTTACCGAATTAAACGGGAACTAAAACGCTACAAAAAAAAAGATACGAGAAAGTGGTTTAAAATCATGTAAAATGTATTTGAGCAGGTGAATTGCAAAAGTACCCTTTTTCATAAATGAAAAGAAAAATGTTTTTATATGATTATGTTAGTGTTGGTACACATGCATCTAGAAATGGTGATAATTTGTGTCAAAACCATCTCTTTCCTATAATATCTTTGCCGTGAAATACGAGCGCTCCTGCAAAACTCTCCCTTTTCAACTCTCCGTGCACAGGAGAACTTCCCTTTTCCATTAAGCAATGTTGTAATCAAACTCTCCTTTTCTTGTACTTGTTGTGTACGATTCACATAACATTGAAAATTTGGCTTTTTCTTTCCCAACTATCAGAGATTGAATTGTTATCATTATCGAAGAGTGCAGAAGTGAATCATTATTCGAAATCACTGCCGAGAATGACGCAGTACGGACAAAAAAAAAGGACATTCAAGTGGGGAAGTCTAGGATTGCAAGATATTTCGCCCTTCTGCCACTATTTTTACGCAAATTCGACCAAAGTAGATTAAGATGGTTGTATTTTGAAGTGCACTTCTCAGAGAGTTCCACAGAGAACATCTCGAGCTGAAATACCAAAGAGTTCCCGTAAAACATTAGCAAAAAAGTACCTACGTCAGAACTAAACAAGGTCCAATACAGGTAGTGTATGTGCTGAAACCTTTTTGTATTATTTGAGGAAATCCAGATACCTTGTCGAAAACTTATGCAGAAAATATTTAAGCACTGGACTGTCTCCTGAAGAAAACAGGGATGGTGATAGACCCTCTAAAATATGTGAGACAAATGCAGTTACAGAGATCGTTAAGAAATTACACCCAGCTGAAAAATATTATATTAATATAGTACATTATGCAACGAGCCTATAATGGTAGTAAATAAGACGCGAGTATGTTTGTTTATGAAACGAGCGTCTTAATTACCATTATAGGCAAGTTTCATACGAATTTTTATGCTCGACCATATTTCTAACTTGAAATTATTCGTAAGTATTCATGCTATGGTTATCTAAGTGAGGAGCGGAACTGACCTTCTAAATTGTGAGATGTGCGCAGACGCGAAAGTATTGATTTTTTCCGAGGAACGAATGTCATTGACCTTGATATAATTTAGAGAATAATATGAACATTAATCTTGATATAACCTGGAAATTGATTTAGAATTGAAAAACGAGATGACAAATTGAATTTAGGCTATTTGAATATTATTTACAATTAACGCTAATTATTATAGTAACAGAACATAACCTTCTGCGATAGTATTGCATTTCCAGCCTCCGTGACGTTTCGCTAGTTGTCTTTCGATTGCATATCCGAGAATAATCGATACTTGCGCTTTTATAATGCTACAATGGTGATTTCTGATTGGCTGAACAACTGAACTATAATGAATAGGTGTACTTTAATGAGGTGCATTAAAGAGTTACTACCAGGTGTATAATTACTACATTTCGGCATGGTCGAGCATAAAATATCATTTGTAACTATTTTTTTCTGTTTCAAAACTATTCTAATCCGACGAGTTTAATGTCAAAACTGTCCTTTTTCAGAATATTATTGTTGAAAATAACTCTAATTATAACTTTTAGGACAATATTTATTAAACGTTTGGAAACAATTCATTTCATTGTAATTGTATGCCATGAGAAGGTTCCTTTCATTAAACACATTAATGTCTCTTGTTAAAAGATTTTCATGTCCTGTGGAAAATCATCTATGATCGATAAGGACAGTTTTTCAAATCACATGCTCATTTATTGCTATTTTAGACTTCAAATTTCTTTGAGAGAAAGCGAAAACAAAGTATGGCTGCTTTCTGAACAGGAAGACGTCCTTGAAGCGTAGAGCGATATTCAAATGAAGACTCGTCATAAATTTGAGCAGGACGATATGCCCCCATCTGAGTCAGTGGATGTGACAAACAATGGCAGTATATAACTGTTCATGAAGTGATGATAGCGTGAAGGAATGCACGGTTAAGATTAGAGGCTTTCTGCAAATAATACGCTACCTGCAAGGACTGGTTTTCAGTAAGGAAGAAGATGAGGACGAGAAGTGTCGTGCTTGTCCTCGCGGTCCTATGCTGCATCAACGCAGGTCTGTTCCATGTTTGAAGTGATTTATTTAATCCTACATGTATCAAACTTGACGATACATTTAACATTTCTAGTTCTGTAAATTCCAAAACAAAAACATGGCAATTCAATTCCTCAAAGTCGTAATCAGAATTTTCAATTCTCTTATTTTGAATACTAAAATTTCCACGCTCATAACCTTAAAAATTCGAAGAGTTAGTAATATTATTTATTGAATTTTTTAAAGTAACATACAACTCTAATTGCTCATATTTCTATAAAATCTTAAAAATTCTGGCACTGGTTTATTACACAAGAATTTTTTGCATCACCATGACAACAGTTTGTTTCTGATTGTTCTGGTGGTTGTGTTATTAGTAGGCACTTTCCTATAACTTGGCCTGCAAGATCGCCAGATATTAATCCATCAGATTGTTGATTGTGGGGCTATCTGAAAGAAAAAGTGTTCTTGAGCAAACCTACAACTGTTATTGTCAGTGTCTATATTTGACAATTGCAACACAAGAAACTATAGACTTACTCAGTTATAATTCACAAAGCAGTCGATTGTAAAGAATTATTTATTTACATGATTTTTACGGTATTTGAAGAAAATATAAATATTGCAGTAATTTCGAAACAACAAAAAACGATATTACACAAGAAACGGGATGTTTTGCATCATCATGACAACAGTTTGTTTCTGATTGTTCTGGTGGTTGTGTTATTAGTAGGCACTTTCCTATAACTTGGCCTGCAAGATCGCCAGATATTAATCCATCAGATTGTTGATTGTGAGGCTATCTGAAAGAAAAAGTGTTCTTGAGCAAACCTACAACTGTTATTGTCAGTGTCTATATTTGACAATTGCAACTCAAGAAACTATAGACTTACTCAGTTATAATTCACAAAGCAGTCGATTGTAAAGAATTATTTATTTACATGATTTTTACAGTATTTGAAGAAAATATAAATATTGCAGTAATTTCGAAACAACAAAAAACGATATTACACAAGAAACGGGATGTTTTGCATCATCATGACAACAGTTTGTTTCTGATTGTTCTGGTGGTTGTGTTATTAGTAGGCACTTTCCTATAACTTAGCCTGCAAGATCGCCAGATATTAATCCATCAGATTGTTGATTGTGGGGCTATCTGAAGGAAAGAGTGTTCTTGAGCAAACCTACAACTGAAGACTTGAAGTACTCCATTGCACACACTAATATTCCAGAATATGAACTCAGGGCTGCTGTATACTGCTTTGAAGAGAAGCTGTTACTTGTAAAAGAACAAAACGGTGAACATACATCTACGATGAAGTTATGGCAGTGGTTGTGTAATGTGCCAGTGCCAACATTTTTAAGAATGTGTACAAACTGAAGAAAATATAAGCAATTGAGCGGTGCTCTGCAATAACAAGGTATGTGTAAGAAATAGGTGTTTGGCAGTAAGTAAGTAAGTTTGGCAAAGAAAGATCTTTGCAAATCTGCGTTTTTGAATTAGTATTACTGATATTTTATATGTATATTTTTTTATTTTATTGGGTTATTTTACGACGCTGTATCAACATCTAGGTTATTTAGCGTCTGAATGAAATGAAGGTGATAATGCCGGTGAAATGAGTCCGGGGTCCAGCACCAAAAGTTACCCAGAATTTGCTCGTATTGGGTTGAGGGAAAAACCCGGAAAAACCTCAACCAGGTAACTTGCCTCGACCGGGATTCGAAACCGGGCCACCTGGTTTCGCGGCCAGACGCGCTGACCGTTACTCCACAGGTGTGGACTTATATGTATAAGTTTAATGAATAATTATTCGTCAAAATCTCGTTACTGAATTTGTTATTTTGATACAGCCATAGTGGGCCAAGCGCCATTATTAAAAACGGAGAAAGCAATGGTTAAAGTTAAGTGAATACCATAGTTTAATGAAGATTGACATAACATTTAGTTTTAATGTGAATACTTTATATTACTTGCTATATGTTTTCATTGAATTATGGTAACAACTTCACTTTAACCCTTGTTTTCCACGGTTTTAATAAATGGTGCTTGGTAAGCATGGTAATAGTTATTTTTCAGGTAGTCAATGTACGATGTGTTGCTACCACGCTAGCCACAGTTCCTTATGACCTATTATACACCAAATTGATTTTAGATACAAACTCAACTCCGGAATGTCAATCTATATGATTTATTGCTTCACGTATAAGACCATTGTTTGAACTCAAATAGAAGCTTGCGGTCAAGGAATTTAATATAATCATTCACAATGACTTTCGTAAACGTTAACATTAAACGTGAACCAAAACGTGAACGAAGAAACTTGGGGTCAGGGTATTTAATGTAACCATTCACAATGACTTTCGTAAATGTTAACATTAAACGTGAAGCAACGTGAACGAAGAAACTTGGGGTCAGGGTATTTAATGTAACCATTCACAATGACTTTCGTAAATGTTAACATTAAACGTGAAGCAACGTGAACGAAGAAACTTGGGGTCAGGGTATTTAATGTAACCATTCACAATGACTTTCGTAAACGTTAACATTAAACGTGAACTAAGAAACTTGGGATCAGGGTATTTAATGTAACCATTCACAATGACTTTCGTAAATGTTAACATTAAACGTGAAGAAACTTGGGGTCAGGGTATTTAATGTAATCATTCACAATGACTTTCGTAAATGTTAACATTAAACGTGAACTAAGAAACTTGGGATCAGGGTATTTAATGTAACCATTCACAATGACTTTCGTAAATGTTAACATTAAACGTGAAGAAACTTGGGGTCAGGGTATTTAATGTAATCATTCACAATGACTTTCGTAAATGTTAACATTAAACGTGAAGCAACGTGAACGAAGAAACTTGGGGTCAGGGTATTTAATGTAACCATTCACAATGACTTTCGTAAACGTTAACATTAAACGTGAACTAAGAAACTTGGGATCAGGGTATTTAATGTAACCATTCACAATGACTTTCGTAAATGTTAACATTAAACGTGAAGAAACTTGGGGTCAGGGTATTTAATGTAATCATTCACAATGACTTTCGTAAACGTTAACATTAAACGTGAACTAAGAAACTTGGGGTCAGGGTATTTAATGTAACCATTCACAATGACTTTCGTAAACGTTAACATTAAACGTGAACTAAGAAACTTGGGATCAGGGTATTTAATGTAACCATTCACAATGACTTTCGTAAATGTTAACATTAAACGTGAAGAAACTTGGGGTCAGGGTATTTAATGTAATCATTCACAATGACTTTCGTAAACGTTAACATTAAACGTGAACGAAGAAACTTGGGGTCAGGGTATTTAATGTAACCATTCACAATGACTTTCGTAAACGTTAACATTAAAAGTGAACGAAAAAGAAACTTGGGGTCAGGGTATTTAATGTAACCATTCACAATGACTTTCGTAAATGTTAACATTAAACGTGAAGAAACTTGGGGTCAGGGTATTAATGTAACCATTCACAATGACTTTCGTAAATGTTAACATTAAACGTGAAGAAACTTGGGGTCAGGGTATTTAATATAACCATTCACAATGACTTTCGTAAATGTTAACGTTAAACGTGAAGAAACTTGGGGTCAGGGTATTTAATGTAACCATTCACAATGACTTTCGTAAACGTTAACATTAGAAGTGAACGAAAACGCTTACAAACTCTAACCTTTTCGTTTGCGGAACATCAGTGATTGTTGATTGTGTGCAGTCATCTGTTTATCCAGTCCATTGTGGTTGATGAATAAACTGGTACTGTTACTGTAGCGTTTGTGTTTTCACATTAATGCTAACGTTTTCATTGTGAATGGGCTTTTACAGTACTCCGACGATTTTATCCGGCAACTAACTATTATTATGTTTTAAGGATAAAATAGTTGACCGTTCTAGTAGTAAGAGTAGATAATACTCATTAATAACTCTCATACAATGCAACTCAAAACAGCACAACGTAATCGTCCATAAGCTGAATTTAAGCAGAAAGCAGAATGTAATAATATTGAATTGTGTAGTGAGAATACAATATTAATGACAGTACTCGATCTACAAAGTCCTAAAATAATACCCTACTAATAAGTTAAAAAAATATGTCCCAATCTAAACTAATAAAGAAGGAGAAAAATAACGACTAAATGATTTGATTAATATTTAATTTCTAAACTAAAACCAAAACTAAAGGTAAACGAGGCAGACAAGTCACGTACCAGGTTTCCAGGTCTATTTAAAGGCTGCGGTATAGCACAAGCGGAATCTCAGATCAAAGTAAGAAAAACAAGAGTAATCTAACATAAGAAAAACAAGAGTAATCTAACATATCAGCAAACGGAGGCAAAGCAAGGATATTAGTTAAAATAGGGAACGTGGTAAGAGGAAAGACTTAGACGATCTAGACTCCAATATATGGAGAGTAGGTAAACAAAACAGGAACTAGAGACAGAACTAGAGGATATTAGTTGAAATAGGGAAGGTGGTAAGAGGAAAGACTTAGAAGATATAGACTCCTATATATGGAGAGTAGGTAAACAAAACAGGAACTAGAGACAGAACTAGAGGACATTAGTTGAAGTAGGGAAGGTGGTAAGAGGAAAGACTTAGAAGATCTAGACTTCTATATATGGAGAGTAGGTAAACAAAACAGGAACTAGAGACAGAACTAGAGGATATTAGTTGAAGTAGGGAAGGTGGTAAGAGGAAAGACTTAGAAGATCTAGACTTCTATATATGGAGAGTAGGTAAACAAAACAGGAACTAGAGACAGAACTAGAGGATATTAGTTGAAGTAGGGAAGGTGGTAAGAGGAAAGACTTAGAAGATCTAGACTTCTATATAAAGGGAGTAGGTAAACAAAACAGGAACTAGAGACAGAACTAGAGGATATTAGTTGAAGTAGGGAAGGTGGTAAGAGGAAAGACTTAGAAGATCTAGACTTCTATATATGGAGAGTAGGTAAACAAAACAGGAACTAGAGACAGAACTAGAGGATATTAGTTGAAGTAGGGAAGGTGGTAAGAGGAAAGACTTAGAAGATCTAGACTTCTATATATATGGAGAGTAGGTAAACAAAACAGGAACTAGAGACAGAACTAGAGGATATTAGTTGAAGTAGGGAAGGTGGTAAGAGGAAAGACTTAGAACATCTAGACTCCTATATATGGAGAGTAGATAAACAAACAGGAACTAGAGACAGAACTAGAGGATATTAGTTGAAGTAGGGAAGGTGGTAAGAGGAAAGACTTAGAACATCTAGACTCCTATATATGGAGAGTAGGTAAACAAAACAGGAACTAGAGACAGAACTAGAGGATATTAGTTGATGTAGGGAAGGTGGTAAGAGGAAAGACTTAGAAAATCTAGACTTCTATATATGGAGAGTAGGTAAACAAAACAGGAACTAGAGACAGAACTAGAGGATATTAGTTGATGTAGGGAACGTGGTAAGAGGAAAGACTTAGAAAATCTAGACTTCTATATATGGAGAGTAGGTAAACAAAACAGGAACTAGAGACAGAACTAGAGGATATTAATTGAAGTAGGGAAGGTGGTAAGAGGAAAGACTTAGAATATCTAGACTTCTATATATGAAGAGTAGGTGAACAAAACAGGAACTAGAGACAGAACTAGAGGATATTAGTTGAAGTGGGGAAGGTGGTAAGAGGAAAGACTTAGAACATCTAGACTCCTATATATGGAGAGTAGATAAACAGGAACTAGAGACAGAACTAGAGGATATTAGTTGAAGTAGGGAAGGTGGTAAGAGGAAAAACTTAGAAGATCTAGACTCCTATATATATGGAGAGTAGGTAAACAAAACAGGAACTAGAGACAGAACTAGAGGATATTAGTTGAAGTAGGGAAGGTGGTAAGAGGAAAGACTTAAGAGGATCTAGACTCCTATATATGGAGAGTAGGTAAACAAAACAGGAACTAGAGACAGAACTAGAGGATATTAGTTGAAGTAGGGAAGGTGGTAAGAGGAAAAACTTAGAACATCTAGACTCCTATATATATGGAGAGTAGGTAAACAAAACAGGAACTAGAGACAGAACTAGAGGATATTAGTTGAAGTAGGGAAGGTGGTAAGAGGAAAAACTTAGAAGATCTAGACTCCTATATATATGGAGAGTAGGTAAACAAAACAGGAACTAGAGACAGAACTAGAGGATATTAGTTGAAGTAGGGAAGGTGGTAAGAGGAAAGACTTAGAACATCTAGACTCCTATATATGGAGAGTAGGTAAACAAAACAGGAACTAGAGACAGAACTAGAGGATATTAGTTGAAATAGGGAAGGTGGTAAGAGGAAAGACTTAGAACATCTAGACTCCTATATATGGAGAGTAGGTAAACAAAACAGGAACTAGAGACAGAACTAGAGGATATTAGTTGAAATAGGGAAGGTGGTAAGAGGAAAGACTTAGAAGATCTAGACTCCTATATATGGAAAGTAGGTAAACAAAACAGGAACTAGAGACAGAACTAGAGGATATTAGTTGAAGTAGGGAAGGTGGTAAGAGGAAAGACTTAGAACATCTAGACTCCTATATATGGAGAGTAGGTAAATAAAACAGGAACTAGAGACAGAACTAGAGGGAAAATAAATGTAATCATTACATCATACCTAAGAAAGGACTAATGACGATTTGCTTGTTCTGTGTTTGCAGGCTGGAAGGCTGAAGGCGCCCCATTTTCCGGCCTTGCTCGATTGGTATGTAAAATATTTTCACTAAAACCATTACAGGACTCTTTACGACCTAATTTACCTAGATCACGCATCTTTATCCTAACATGAAGTATCTGCTTAGGGTAGTCTTGGTAGCAACTGCAAGCGCTCGAATTCCGTTAAGGTTATGGACGCTTCTTCGTTATCAATATGACGTGCCGTAGGCTATCAGTTCATGTGGAGAGGCGGAGTTGTTCTCACCCACGCATCGAGCTTCACTGAAGTCTGTTTAACACACAGGTATATATGAGCTAAGGGTACATCCCGACAGGTGACAAAAATCCAGAAGAAGAGAAACAAAAATAATTTATCTTAAAATTGCAACGGCAATCACTGCCACGAGAGAACTATGCCAAACATTCCTGAGATTATCATGCGTGACAGGAAGTCGTAAAATATATCAAATTTCACAGAAATTCAAAAGAGTTTTTCCGTACCAGAAGTTAAACGGCTGTCACTTCCAATAACAAAAGTAAACTTTCAAACACTCTTGCAGCAAATAACTAGACAATCATACAACGGATACCATATCACTGTGGTGAACCCAATAGGGATTATCTTATGCGAAGTTTTACCGCTAGATGGCAGGAGCGTTCCATGCGGCGCAACATGTTGTAGGGTTATGTTATGTCATATGCTACAGTTGATTACGTTTTCCCGCTTGTTGGTTTTCTGTGCGTGTCAAAATTATATTTACAATTATTTTGTATAACCTAGTAAAATTTATTAATAAGTATTTAATGAATTTCAATCTTAAGGCATACAAAATTGCAAATGTTTATTTGCTATTTAATAACAATATATGAACGTTTTCGCCGTTTAGGGCATCTTCAGATATAACAAAACATATTATCTGGACCTATAATAGTATATTATGCAAATAACAAGGAAAATAGAGAACAATATATGTGATACATGAAATTCATGAGCTTTATGTAGATATAACATGATACAGGATGAATATTAAGATAATCTTTGAATTTAAACTTAGACTGGACGAATGTTTTATTTTATACATATAGCTCATGTTACAATTAATATACAATGTTTAAAATTTGTCAATGATGTTAATTTTAAAATTTACAATGATGATAATAAAATATTTAAAGTAATCATGGCTGAAAGTTGTCGTAAGTTACAAGATAGTATGCGTAGTTAATGTTCGTGTGTTTTGTAATTACTTCACTTAGAGAGGCCGTTGGCATTTGAATGAATGCTGTTTGACGTTGATGACTACTTTACAATTGATATACAGTGATTAAATTAGTCAATGTTAAAATTTAAATTTTATAATGAAGATAATAAAATATTTAGAGTAATCATGGCTGAGAATTGTCGTAAGTTCAAGATAGTTTTCGTAGTTGATGTTGTGCGTTTTGTAATTGTTTCACCTGAAAATAGAGATTAAGAGATAATAATAAATGCAAAATATAGACAAGTTATTATATAGAGACGCAGATAATTATTATTATTATTATAATTAAACAAACAACATTTTTAACAAGTAATCTTATAATAATAATAATAATTATCTGCGTCTCTATATAATAACTTGTCTATATTTTGCATTTATTATTATCTCTTAATCTCTATTTTCAGGTGAAACAATTACAAAACGCACAACATCAACTACGAAAACTATCTTGAACTTACGACAATTCTCAGCCATGATTACTCTAAATATTTTATTATCTTCATTATAAAATTTAAATTTTAACATTGACTAATTTAATCACTGTATATCAATTGTACAGTAGTCATCAACGTCAAACAACATTCATTCAAATGCCAACGGCCTCTCTAAGTGAAGTAATTACAAAACACACGAACATTAACTACGCATACTATCTTGTAACTTACGACAACTTTCAGCCATGATTACTTTAAATATGTTATTATCATCATTGTAAATTTTAAAATTAACATCATTGACAAATTTTAAACATTGTATATCAATTGTAACATGAGCTATATGTATAAAATAAAACATTCGTCCAGTCTAAGTTTAAATTCAAAGATTATCTTAATATTCATCCTGTATCATGTTACATCTACATAAAGCTCATGAATTTCATGTATCACATATATTGTTCTCTATTTTCCTTGTTATTTGCATAACATACTATTATAGGTCCAGATAATATGTTTTGTTATATCTGAAGATGCCCTAAACGGCGAAAACGTTCATATATTGTTATTAAATAGCAAATAAACATTTGCAAGTTTATATGCCTTAAGATTGAAATTCATTAAATACTTATTATTAATTTACCAGGCATATTGATATATTAAAATGAATTGTAAATTACTAGTAAAATTTAACATAATTCAATATCTTCTTACCTCATAATTTAATTTAATTTACAATAAATAACGTAAACCTGTACAGTATTGAGTGATTCCCCGAGATGGGTGGGAAAATCTGCAGTTTGCAGAATATAGATACGAATAAATTGAATGTTTATGAACCTAAACGAGAACTTTGAGAACGAGATGTACGAATAAAAAAAATTGGAACTATTGAATATTGCCCTGTTTAATCATTAGTATTTAAGAACCGTACGCTAAAAACAGGATATGCAACCACCAATGTGGTTTTTTTTATAGGGAAGGGACTATCGAGATTGAATTTCTTGTATTTCTTTTTCTGTAGTTGCAGAAAGATCGAATGCAGTTTTTAATAGGATGATATAATATGATCGCAGTAGTATCACGATTAGTCGTGCGTTTTGTAGGTTAAGGACATGCAGTTTTGAATACTATGTAGGATGATTTTGAAAATTTGAAGTTAAAACATGGTTTTAATAATTATGGTACAATACATTAAAAACAATATTCACGAAATGGATTTCACTACGGATGGTCCTGGATAATAAACATCCCAATTTATCGAGAATTTACTGCAGGCGTAAACTTCGGAGACTCCTACAACTACTGCATATAGCCTAATCTAAGCTAACATAGCTCACTGTCGAGGTTGCGTATGTTTTTATTAATTTTTCTTTTTCGTCTTCCAAAATGAAACTGTAGTCAACAATTCCTTATCTACTTGAAGTAGTTACTTTTATTTAATAGCTAGCACTTTCGAGGCGCAATTTAATTACTTATATTTTTAAGGTTTAAAGCATATATTCAGAATATTTCGGGACCTGATTGAAGACAAAAAGTTTTCCCTGGTTTTTACATATAGAAACATAACAAACATTTGCCATTTTTTGTTGTTTTTAAGAGTATTTAATATACTAATACACTACGTACTCGTATATCCTCAATGTTTATATACCGAAAAACAAATGCACACGCAAAGCGCATCTCTCAAAGTACACGTGCGCTATCTGTTGGTGCTAGTTCAGGATATCCCTATTGAAATTACTTCCGGAGTCCCACAGGGAAGTATCTTGGGGCCTCTTCTATTCCTGGCTTTTGTAAATGATCTGCCAGTTATCATCTTGTCCAGGGTTCGCTTATTCGCGTATGATTGTATCATATACAAGGAAATAAAAAGTCATGAAGATACTACTCTTCTTCAGAATGACCTCAATAGAATAAATGATTGGGCAATAGCCAACAAAACGAAAATAAATTCTCTAAAGAGCAAAGCCATCAGCTTTACAATAAAAAAAAAATAAAATAATCGCATCGTATACGTTAGGGAGTGAAATCTTTCCGGATGTTAACAAATGTAATTACCAAGGAATAACATTTAGCAGCGATCTCGGCTGGGGGAACACGTTACTGACACAGCGGGAAAAGCATTGAGAGCTTTAGGCCCGTAACACACTTGCAGAGTTTTCGCCAGCGAGAAATGTGTTGCGAGAAAATTAAAAAATTGATAACATGGATTCAAATGGACGTCCACATACTGGAAGAGATTCTCGCTCAATGCAAAAACCTCGCGCGAGTTTCTCGCTGGAATCGGTAGCTTAGCGAATTTTCTTGACACATTTATCAAAGATGTTTGACATTTATACTCTTTATGACGATTGAATGTAGAAAAATATATCACAGGTGGCGATGAAGTGTATTGTTTTTATATGAAAAGGAGGAAAGATGACTGATAATTGCAGTCAGAAACTTATCGAACTTGTACGATATCACCCGTAGGCTTATTTATATGATACACGGGATGAAAACTATAACAACACGATACTTAAAGAAGAAATCTGGAGACAAATGTCAGATTATCTGAAAATAAATAGGGCTATATTTTATTTTGATGAGATTTAATAGTATTGATTGAACATTTGAAATAATGTATCTATATGTCTTAACAGTTTACGTAATTTTAATCAGAGTATAGCAAAGAATTCTCTATCATATCATGAATGGCAAAAAAAAAAAAAAAAAAAAAAAACTGTAGTCCATTGAACCTGAAATAACGCCTAAACGTATCATCATTCAAATCGAAACCAGTGTCCAAAATTCGTCCTTATTTTCGTAAGATACAATGTGATTTTCTGATATTTCTGGCTTTAATTTTAGGCCTACTTCTTCTTTTCATGAACAAAATATGCTCATGTAACTCCATTTCCTCATCATCTGAATACTCAGATTCAACAAAGCGTTCGTACGTAATTTGTAAAGTACGGCAATATACTTACAGGTTATATATTTAAGTACGACAATTACGTAAATACATAACCTATAATATTTCCCCCAACGAGCCATTACTATAATCAGATAAATGCTTTCTGCATGAAGGCAGTGCATAGATGATCATAGCGAGGTGTGATCTGTGATAGCGAGAACTCGCCAAGTGTGTGGAGGAAGGCTCTTCGCCTTTTCCTCGCAACACATTTCTCGCTAGCGAAAACTCTTCAAGTGTGTTACGGGCCTTACACTTTGTGATGAGGGTACTAAGAAAAGGCTCGAATAAATCCAAAGAGATTGCATATAAATCACTAGTTCGTCCAGTAATGGAATATGGAGCTGCATGTTGGGATCCTTACAGATTAGAACATATTAAGACACTGGAAAAGATTAAAAAATGGGCTCTCAAGTGTTGTCGTAATAATTCACTATTAAAATGGGACTCCAGTCGAAATTAACCGTAGATTCCTAAACTTCTGTTGGACGAACATTATTACTAAACACGGATTGATATCTTATTAGAAATTCGGTCATTTTCAACGATCTTCACAGCGGTATCCTTTTCATGTGTAGACTGACGAAGGTACTAAAACTGGCATGCGTCTAAGCAACAGAAATACCTTAAATTAGCAGTGTTGCCAATCTGAGTGGTCTGTCAGGCAAATGATTAGTAATCTAAAGTTAATTAAATGTAATTAATCTTCACTAAAGACAGTAGTAACGTTGGTCACAGCATATTGTTTCGTACAATTCGACTAACCAATCTTCATTTTATTTTACAGAATATTTACCACTTTACAAGTTCTTACAGCGCCTACATAGATGAAATATTTCACAAGACAGTTTCCCTAGTGATGACAGAGTTCATATTACGTAACGACAAAAAAGGTGGAAAATTCAAAGAAGTTGTATCAGTTACGGTAGTACAGTTATCTTAATAGCGTTGAAATTCTTCAGCTGGTTATTCTGATTACGAAGTGGTGACTAATGACGTGCGAGTATCACCATGTGATAATTCGAAACTTCAGGAAGTCGAGAACAATCGAAATAGAACGTAACCGTTTGAAATAAAAACTGACTACTTTGAATAGCTGTTCTTTAACTATTCTCCAAGGATGTTCTCACACGTGGTAGTTGTGCTAAGCTAAAAGCCGTACTTTTAAAAGCAGTCTCATTATTTCCTACATGTCCAGATACCAAGGGTGTCAAGTATGTGCCTAGCAAATTGAGCAAACACACCTACAGATATTACAGGAAATGATACTCATTTGCACGTGCCTACACATTCTTGACACTTTCACAAGCAAAACTCAGCTCGAATTCCTCGCGGCGCGCATGCTACACCTCTCTTGCACCCCTGCAGTAGGCTTGAGAGCATGCTAGGAACGGGAGCATATGTCATCTGCGCGAGACAGTCACACCCGCTGGTTTCTGTGCACTGAGTTTTCCTTGTTGGATGCCTATATCCACTCGTTTAGACGATTGAAGAATTTTCTATCCTTTTCCATGAAAAAAATGTTAGTGCAAACACTCGTGATGCCCCACTTCGATTTCTGTGATATTCTGTTTACTGACCTAAGCGTTACTTCGGCGCAGAGACTACAACGTGTTCATAATATGTGCGTCCGTTTCGTCTGCAATATTCGCCGGGCTGATCACGTAACACCATCCCTCGAAATGTTGTCCTGGCTCCGTCTAGAAGATCGTAGGAAAATCCACTGTCTTTCCCTTCTCTTTCACATATTGCATTTCTCCACTCCTGTCTATCTTGCGTCTCGTTTTCAAAATTTATCCACCCATCATAACCTAGACACACGATCACAACACTCCTCAATATTATCCATTCCCTCCCACCGAACATCCTCATATTCATCTTCTTTCACTGTGGCTGTTCCTCGACTTTGGAATTCCCTACCGAGTAATGTCAGGGACTTCAGACATCAAACCAATTTAGGAATAGGCTAACGAAATATTTTTCTAACAATTCTTGTTAACAATAATAGCTGTTTCAAGTTTCTCAATGTTTAAATGTTATATATATCACATATAAATATCTAAATTATCTCATTATTATTATTAGTATTATTATTACTATTATTATTATTATTATTATTATTATCATTATAACTATTTCTTACCAATGTTTATTATTGTCACACTAACATTAGTTATCCAATTTTCATTATTTCTTTCATGTTGTTTTATGATCTAGATATTAATGTAATAACTATGTAAGCAAATATATTTAATTAGAATTAGTCTGGCTGGGCGGAAGAGAAGGCCTACTGGCCTTAGCTCTGCCAGATTAAATAAATAAATTAAAAATTATTATACCAGCTGTGCCAACTATACAATCTTCACTGAACTATATTATATGGACGATTAGTAGTCAAGAAGGCTTTCTTGATCCAGTTTCATTTTTATTAAAACAGTTGCATTCCACTTCAATTATCAATATATATTAAACAATCTCTGATACGTGACTATCCATAATCTCATACAGCAGAAGCTATAACATAACCTAAATAATACAAACAAGATAAATGATAGAAAATTTTTAATTAAGGATGATGAAATACTGTAAACATGAATCATTTTAAAATGTACAATTATTGAAATTACAATGTTGGCAAACAAAGAAACAAATGAAAAGAGGGTGATAAAAACAAACAAATGCTAGGGAGATGATAAAGTGATAAAAATTGTAGGATAAGCAGCTATGATTGGTTGAAACACGTTGTTCCGTACCGTTTTATTGGCCAAAAGTAGTATGACGTAGTAAAAGTGTGTTAATGGTCATGTTAAAATGTTGAAACTATTCCCGGCCTTTATATTCAAGAGCATGACAATTAAATAAAGTAAACCGGTTTGCTGTTTGGAATCAGATTGAACTCGCCTCTATTTGCGGATTGGTCATAGTACTTTTCAAAACTTTTTCTAAATATATGTAAACTGATGTCAAACAAGTAGGTAGTTTTTTCTCAGCCAGTAACCCAACCAATTTCTTTTTCTCTTTCTGATCAGTTTCAACATCGTTCATTCTTCACCCACTCTTTCCAACATTTCTTATTCTGTCTCTCCACTTTACACGCTCCATTCTTCTCCATATCCACATTCCAAATGCTTTTATTCGTTTCTCTTCATTTTGTCTCAATGCCCATGTTTCTGCCCCATACAATACCACACTCCACACAAAGCACTTCACTAGACTCTTCCTTAGTTCTTTTTTCAGAGGTCCGCAGAAGATGCTCCTTTTTTCTATTCAAAGCTTCCTTGGCCGTTGCTATCCTCATTCTGACTTCCTGGCAGGAGCTCATGTTGCTGCTTATAGTGCACCCCATCCCAAGTATTTGAAGCTGTTCACTTGCTCTACTGCCTCATTTAGAATTGGCAAGTTTACTTTATCTTTCTTGCGACAACCATGGTCTTCGTCTTGTTGGCATTTATCTTCATTCCATACTGCTCACAGCTGTCATTTAGCTCCAGTAGCATATCCCTTAGTATCATCTCTTCTTCTGCTAACAACGCCATATCATCAGCATATCTTATGCAGCATATCTTCTTCCTCCTAATTTTACCCCTCCCATGTTCTGAAAACAGTTCTTGACCAAATCCTTCAAGTCGATGTTGAAAAGGGTATATGTTAAAGGGCAACCTTCTCGTGCTCCTCTCCCTATTTCACTTCCTTCTAACATTTCTTCTCCTCTCCTGACTTTGACTCGCTGTGTCATATATAGCTTGCTGCACCCTCCTGTATTTCCAATCCACACTTATTTTCTTCAGGATGTCCATCAGTTTGTTCCAATCCACTCTGTCAAACGCCTTTTCTATGTCCACAAATACTATATACACTTCTTTATTTTTTTGGTATCTTTTGCCGATTGTTGGTAGTAGTCCAATATTATTGCATCCCTTGTACCTTTTCCTTAATATTTTTAAAAATATTAATATAAGTACCTACGTGCGTTACACTATGAGCAGCTGACTGATTATCAGCAAGAAGTTTGTCATAGATGTCGGTAGATGGCAGAAGTAGTTTTAATTACAACCCCAGAGCAGTTATTTGTAATATTTCAACATATTTATCTAGGTTCGCAACTCTCAATTCAGTAAAATCAACTTCCAATAGTGGCGGCCGTTTGCTGTAACGACCAAAAAACACACTATCGTGCAGAAAAGATACGTACCACATTTTCAGCAAGAATACTCAACGGAGACTACGGAATAATGTATTTTGATAATTCTGCAGCCAAGCGGTCTGTCATAAAATGCAAATTAACAGAGGCTTGTTTTCTTTATACAGAGTGTTTCACGAGGAAAGGTAAAAAATTTAGGATACGATATCTTAGGCCATTTTGAGTGAAAAAGTTCATATGAACATAGGTCCGTTTTCGAACGATGGCGGAGCTAGATGCATTTTTTGGTAAAACGTCTTGCCCCTATGTGAATCAGACGTTACCATATGCTGCTGACGTAAGACAAGATCACCGATGAATGTCGTAACATTGGAATCTGCATTGTGAGCGATGTAGATAAGAGAAGAGAAACAAACCGGGTGGTGGGGCATTGCAGATGTCACAACAAATACGCTATCACTTACGGTTCACAGCAGTTCAGTCAGCTACCTACAGTACAGTAGTTATACAGGTACAGTTATCGGAAGTGTTAAGTTGTGTATTATGTGTTTTTCAAGATGCCTTATAAATTTTCGACTGCATAATACGCCCATTTTGTGATGGAAGTACCTTGCATTCCGTCGCTGAACATGAACGACGCTTTCCGAACAGAAGGGTGCCATATAGAAGAGTATTTACTGTCTATGGGGTTGGGTGAAAGACTTGGTATAGCAAAGGAACGAGGAAACGAGAGAAGCGCTAATCGACCGTATTTTGGATGCGGCATAAAGACAGCCACGTGCAACTCTCTCGAGCGATCAGCGCGATTCACGTCCGAAGGCAACAGTGTATTGAAGCAGAAGGAGGTGCCTTTGAAAACGCGCGAAAACATCGACCCCGACTTCTAGAGTATTAGGTATGTATGCATACGTGAATATGAACTTTAAATTTGTCCGTTATCTGTCTCTAAATGCGAGTTAGTGCAGTGGAATCTCAGAAGTTTTTGCGAAATCAAAGAGTCTTATCTCTGTAACCGTTCGAAAACGGACATATATTCATATGAACTTTTTCACTCAAAATGACTTCAGAATTCACATCCTAAATTTTTTACCTTTCCTCGTGAATCATCCTGTATATATTCACGAGACACTTTTCTCCATTTAGTGTGTAGCCGGTATTATTAATACAGGGAAGTCTATAGGAGAATGAGTGTTTTATTGCCAATTTTTTAAAGTAATTTCTATGTGTAAATTCAGACATTTCTTGACTCCTTACATGTCTAAATACCGATTTTTTTTAACGAAATGCATATTTTTAAATAACGATTTTTGTCGCGACTTGTAGTAGTTTTATTTACCGACTTTGATGTGTTTTATTCACAGTTTTACGGTGTCCCCATCTATGGCGAATCTTCGCCTTCATCTCGTCAAATAACATCTTGCTATCACCAACTCTATCGCCGTTAAATATCAGTAACCTAGTAGTTGATACAGGGTCGTTAAATAACTTTAAAAACGGAAAAAGAAAGGCAATAAAAGCATCTGCATTGTTAACTTGACCCAACCATGTAGCCACATTTGTGATAGTGAAAGTAGATTATGTTTATAATATTAGGAATAGGCCTACATTACAATTCGGAATAACATTAATTATGACTATTACACTTTTATTACGTCACACTACTTTTGACCAATAAAACGGTACGAAAGGACGTCTTTCAACCAATCATGGCTGCTTATCGCCCAATTTTATCACGTCCCTAGAATTTGTTTAATTTTATCGCGTCCCTAGCATTTGTTTATTTTTATCACTACCCTAGCATTTGTTTCTTTGTTTGCCAACATTTCAAACTGCATTGGTCTGGACGTCATAAAAACAAAAAATTGAAGGGCTCGGTGCAATAAGGTGCTAACCCTCACTTTTGTGAAAATTGAGATTTATGCACAAACATACGTGGAATAATATTGTGCACTTTCTGTCAAAAGATGGTTCTGGTATGAATATAAATTTCGCGGCAGTAAATGCATATCCTTTTTCTAATCAATGTTAAGAGTCATTTGTTTTGAGCAATAAGGCGCCAACCTATACCAAGTTGGAAGGAGAAAGTAGCCAAATGAACAGATTATAAAAAAAGAAGGTAATTGAAACGATGACGTGAGCAATTACAGTGATGATAGCATCAACGACCCAGATTATATTATATCTGACTGGAAATGAAGGCACATTGGAAGAGGTAAGGATTAATTTAATTTCTCATTATTAAAATATATTGAGGGATGATACCTTCTTGCATCAAAGTTAAACATTATAAAAGTTACATATATATGAGTATAAATATGAGTACATATTATATATATATTTATTTATTTTACTCCACTGTTTCAGTGTGAATTAAACATATCAAGGGAACCTGAGATCAGTCACATCAAATTCCCTCCAAACAGGAAAAGAAAGCGTCACCATCAAGACTGGGAACGTTTTAAACACAAGAGAAGGAAAAATAAAGGACAACAATATACTTCACTATTCAACAAAGAAGTTATTCAAACTAGAGCGATCGTAATTTTGGTCGCATACAGTAGAGTTGTATTCTCGGAGATATTGTTCCACCGTTTATACTACAGAAGACTGGTCATATACAGAGTGTATCAAAAGGTCAGATCAAGCCTTAAGGAGGTAATTCAGGATCTTATTTGCAGCAAAAAATCCTAATACACTTTTTAAATATTCATCCCCGTTTCCGAGTTACACGAATATCACGTACCGTATCTATCCCCATTTGATTCCACACATAATGGACCTGTCTGCTTGAGAGAAGGTAGGCTAATTGTCACTTGTCTAGAGCAGATACTCAAAATGTCCCCCCTCACACGAACACACGCTTCAGCACGTAGTCTGACCTCTCGCTGCTCATTATCCAATCCGTGCTGGTGTATCTCCATTGCAGCCGTATTAATCTTTGCAACGAGCTCTTCCCTGCTTGCTATCTCCGTTTGTATACTTTCTCCTTCTTGCAGCTCCAGAGAAAGAAGTTCAATGGTGTTAAGTCTGGGGACCGGGCTGGCCAGGCAACTATGGTATCAACTATACAATACTCCATCACATTTCAGACTTCCAGTACGCCAATGGTTAGATCACCATTTTCGAGGTATATGGATCGAAAGGGGTGATCCCATTGCCTGACCAGCCCGCTTCCCAGACCTAACACCATTGGACTTCTTTCTCTGGGGCTCCATGAAGGAGAAAATGTACCAAACGGAGATAGCAAGCAGGGAAGAGCTCGTTGCAAAGATTAACACGACTGCAATGGAGATACACCAGCACGGATTGGATAATGTGCAGCGAGCGGTCAGACGGCGTGCTGAAGTGTGTATTCGTGCGAAAGGGGGACATTTTGAGCATCTGCTCTAGACTACCGACAATTAGCCTACCTTCTCTCAAGCAGACAGGTCCATTAGGCGTGGAATCAAATGGGGATAGATACGGTACGTGATATTCGTGAAACTCGGAAACGGGGATGAATATTGAAAAAAATGTATTAGGATTTTTGTTGCAAATAGGGTCCTGAATCACCTCCTTAAGGCTTTACCTGACCTTTTGATACACCCTGTATAATATTAAATGCTAATACAAAAAAAAAAGAAGTTTACAGTAACGAAGATGCATCAGTTGGACTTTAAAAATTTTCGTCCATTGACTTATTCAATACTGAAGATTCACATTCAAAGAAACCTCTCCAATTTTCAAATGCCTCTTTAAGATTGACTCAGCTTTACCAGGCATTTTAAAGGTTGGTTACACTTACTAGCATGAACTGTCATTACATCCAGTACACTCTCAAGAAATGGGGTCGTCATAGTTCAACAATTTCAATTTGTGTATTACAATCTAAATATTCAACACAATTTCCTATAGAGAGTTGAAAATTAGCAGATGTAATGTTACTTCTGGAATAGATCCCACCAGTACATCATGTTTTCTACAGGAATTTTGTTACTCACGGTACTGCAGGTAAAGAATATTAACCTGAAAATGTGGATATACTTGATGATATAAAGTGCATGGTAAAATTGAATTGCTGTAATGCCATTTAAATTTCGGCCAGTGTATGGGACCAGTGTCCACCCAGCATCGTGAAGCACAAGGGGAGCTGCGATAGGTAGCGAAATCTGATTACGAAAGCCGCTATAACGGCCCCCAGATGACTGTGCTAACGACACAATATCTGCATTCTGGTTGGATGATCGTCCACCTCTGCTTCGACATGTGGACGTGAGGTCAGCAGCCGGCTAGACGATCATGGTCCTTCATGGACTGTCGTGCCTCGGATTATTATTATTATTATTATTATTATTATTATTATTATTATTATTGTTGTTA
This sequence comes from Periplaneta americana, assembly GCF_040183065.1. Taxonomy (NCBI): domain Eukaryota; kingdom Metazoa; phylum Arthropoda; class Insecta; order Blattodea; family Blattidae; genus Periplaneta; species Periplaneta americana. The sequence goes on from NC_091131.1 coordinate 20,328,060, forward strand.
TTATTATTATAAGCAAATCTTGTTGTAAACACAGTATAATACGTTAAATTAGAATGTTCAAATGTAGAGGACAAATTTAGATATTATTCATTATAATTCTAATTTAGTTAGTCCACACCTGTGGAGTAACGGCTAGCGAGTCTGGCCGCGAAACCAGGTGGCCGGGTTCGATTCCCGGTCGGGGAAAGTTACCTGGTTGAGGTTTTTTCCGGGGTTTTCCCTCAACCCAATATGAGCAAATTCTGGGTAACTTTCGGTGTTGGACCCCGGACTCATTTCACCAGCATTATCACCTTCATCTCATTCAGACGCTAAATAACCTTAGATGTTGATAAAGCGTCGTAAAATAACCCATTAAAATAAAATAAAATAATTTAGTTAGGTTCTATAAATCTTCAGAATAAATTTATGTTTGTTTATTCATTCGTAATCCCTCCCAAAGCAGTGTCCAACCATCTGGTGCAATAAGGTGCTAACCAACATAGACATCCCCGATTATCAAATATGCCTGTAATATAGGTCTTCCAAATTCGGTAAAATGTTTCAAAATTACATAAATGTAACTTAAGAGTCACAGCTTCACATTGAAAGCAGTTTCAGCATTTAAATTTCAATATTTGGAATTATGCGTTTTTCTAAACTTTAAAATGCTCATATCTCAGAAGTAACTACGTGTGGGTTAACACCTTATTGCACCGAACCTTTCAATTACAAACCACTCCAGTCGATTCACAGCACTTTCAAATATGACTCGCATTGGCATTCAACAACAAGAATTAATAAAGATCACTGGTCATAGCTATGCATCTTCCTTGAAATCCTATTTACAAATAAATGAAGAGCACCATTCGGAAATCCTGAATAAGTTGAGGAATACACCATGTACATCAACGAGTTCCACTTCTTTTACGCACACGTTTAATATAACATCAACTGAACCACCAACCACTAAAACATTCAAATTTGAAAATTGTACTTTCAATAATCATTCCTTTTAAAATTATTAATGTTTATTTTTTATTTCAACATCGTTAATTAAAACTTTTCTTGTTTATTTCATCATCCCTAATTAAAACTTTTCTAACACTCGTTTATATTATTTAGGTTATGTTATAGCTTCTGCTATATGATATTATGGATAGTCACGTATCAGAGATTTTTTAATACTAAGATTTATTGAAAATCATCTGTCAAGTGACGTTGATTACTGGGATCGGGATAATTGAAGTGGAATGCAACTGTTTTAATAAAAATGAAACTGAATCAACAAAGCCTTCTTGACCACTAACCGTCCACAGAGTTCAATGAAGATTCCATAGTTGGCACAACTGATAACAAGAAAACAGCTAATCATAACACACTACTGCCATCTACTAGCGTAATATTTGTAATGTTGAGATGGTACAAATTTGAAGACAGTTGTATTTTCGTGAGTCAAATAATATTTTATTGTATTGGAGTACTTCGTTACTTCAAATCTTTATATACTTTCTTCTAATTGTATAATAGTCAATTAAATCCCACTCGAGTTTTGATTTTCTCTAGATAAATCAAAACCTCTAGTGAGATTACTGTTGATAATACTAAATACAGCATCTTGCTAAGTCATTTCTTTCCAAGTATCTTTGAAGTCTCCACATTTATAGATAGCGGCCAACAGCCAGTCACACCCATTGTGTGGTCCGTTACCTATACCTGACTAAGAGAATGCTACATTCAGTTGGGGAATAAATAATCTTAATATATAAAATCGAATGTGGGTATGTATGTATGTATGTATGTATGTATGTTCTCTATACAAATCTACACGCTTTGACCGATATGTGCCAAAGTTTGCACATTTAACCTTCATAACCAGGAGAAGAACATAGGCTACATTAAAATTGTGCAAACGGAAGTTAAATTAATTAAATATATAAAAAATAAAAATAAATAGATCAAATATTCATGTATTATATTAAAATGCAAAATCTTCTACAGTCAATTGTTCTTTATTATTGTCTGTTGTATTCAACATAGACTTTCACGAGGCTTTGGAAATTTAAACACGAAATTAAATTACATTGTTGTTACACATCATGAAGGCTAAAACTAGATAATTCATGCAATAAGTATCTTTACGCAGTCCAGGACCGTATTATGAATTCCTCGATGCAGTTTTGTAGATAGTGAGCAGACTGTTTTATCCAATTGAATTCTAGAATTCTTTCAAACTACAAGGATTGCTACCGCATAATTTACTTAATACTGAATAGCCATAGTAGACCTACTATTGCGAAATATTGACTCACCAACATTATGCACTAAAAAGAATTTGTGTCAAAAACTCATTCGAAACGTAATATGAGTGGCAATATTAACTGGAAAAACGAAAGAAGATAATGTTTTTATCCCACGTATTGCTATTATAGCCATTCGATTTTAAGGAATTATTATAAGTTATAGTAATATTTGTGATATTACAATATTATAATATTGCAATAATAATATAGAGCCTATTTTACTGTTACTGATAACCCGTCTCTTATTAATAAGTTATGGTCACTAATGACTTGGCCGTTTATAGAAAAATATGATTTTCTGTTGTGGTAGTGTTCTACATTGCCTTCTCCAGGAGAGTGAATTCTGATGAGTATAGTCTCCGTTACTGCAAAACACCCTGAAATCCATGTATTTGATAGAATCCATCCGTTACAGATTGTAGTTTGGCCTTGAAGGAAATCAAATATATTGTGGGCAGAAAGGCTTAATAATGCATAATGCCGTGGTACGATAAATATTATCATCAATCACAATATTAAATATCTTAAATATCCCTGTAGCATAAGGGCTTTATGTTGTTAAAACTCTATTCATAGGTGAGATGGAATTATTTCGATTAGTCAGTTTCTTTGGATATTAGTGGCACTTTCTTTAATATTCGTCACTAGGGAGGAGAAAACATAAGTAAATATGGTTCGTTTTGGTTTTATGTAGTTCCCTTGCCGAGGTCTCCGATAAGTCTAACAAACAGTTTATTTAGAAATAGACCAAAATTTAAAACCCGGGCAACGCCGGGTAATTTAAGCTAGTGTAATATAAATTATTTCTACCTAAACAGACAACTTAAAGCCATATATGACGTTAAACAATTTTTACTTATCAATCTATTTTCAGTTATGGAGGGCGGGAGATATTCTGGGAGGTCTCAGAAGATTTCTGGACAGTATCGCCGGTACAAGATCTTCACCTTCATTAAATCTATTAAGAAATCTATTGCTAGGGGGAAGAAATAACGTGAGAGATTTGGGCGATATAGGCATAGGCCTGCCTAGTGGCACAGTAAACAAACTAGCGACTAATGTAAACTGGGTAAGCAGTGACCTTGCCAGTGTTTTAGAGGCGATAAACTATATGGTTGAAAATATAAAAACAAGATTATTGGCAACAACTAGCCCACCAACAAAACCAACACAACAAAAACGACAACCAACAAAAGCAACGGGAAGTGTCGGTGAAGGAGCTACCAAAGAGCCAGGAGAACAAAGAGACACACAACAACCAGGACAAACAACACATGCAGGAGGAGCTACTACAAAACAAAGAGAAACACAACAACCAGGGCAAACAACACATGCAGAGGGCAGTGAAGGAGGAGCTACTACAAAACAAGGAGAATCACAACAACCAGGACAAACAACACACTCAGAAGGCAGTGAAGGAGGAGCTACTACAAAACAAGGAGAAACACAACAACCAGGACAAATAACACATACAGAGGGCAGTGAAGGAGGAGCTACTACAAAACAAGGAGAATCACAACAACCAGGACAAACAAATGCAGAGGGCAGTGAAGGAGGAGCTACTACAAAACAAGGAGAAACACAACAACCAGGGCAAACAACACATGCGGAGGGCAGTGAAGGAGGAGCTACTACAAAACAAGGAGAAACACAACAACCAGGGCAACCAACACATGCGGAGGGCAGTGAAGGAGGAGCTACTACAAAACAAGGAGAATCACAACAACCAGGACAAACAACACACTCAGAGGGCAGTGAAGGAGGAGCTACTACAAAACAAGGAGAAACACAACAACCAGGACAAACAAATGCAGAGGGCAGTGAAGGAGAAGCTACTACAAAACAAAGAGAAACACAACAAGGACAAACAAATGCAGAGGGCAGTGAAGGAGGAGCTACTACAAAACAAGGAGAAACACAACAACCAGGACAAACACATGCAGAGGGCAGTGAAGGAGGAGCTACTACAAAACAAGGAGAAACACAACAACCAGGACAAACAACACAAGCACAGGGCAGTGAAGGAGAAGCTACTACAAAACAAGGAGAAACACAACAACCAAGACAAACACATGCAGAGGGCAATGAAGAAGAAGCTACTACAAAACAAGGAGAAACACAACAACCAGGACAAACAAATGCAGAGGGCAGTGAAGGAGGAGCTACTACAAAACAAAGACAAACACAACAAGGACAAACAAATGCAGAGGGCAGTGAAGGAGAAGCTACTACAAAACAAGGAGAAACACAACAACCAGGACAAACAAATGCAGAGGGCAGTGAAGGAGGAGCTACTACAAAACAAAGAGAAACACAACAAGGACAAACAAATGCAGAGGGCAGTGAAGGAGAAGCTACTACAAAACAAGGAGAAACACAACAACCAGGACAAACACATGCAGAGGGCAGTGAAGGAGGAGCTACTACAAAACAAGGAGAAACACAACAACCAGGACAAACAACACAAGCACAGGGCAGTGAAGGAGAAGCTACTACAAAACAAGGAGAAACACAACAACCAAGACAAACACATGCAGAGGGCAATGAAGAAGAAGCTACTACAAAACAAGGAGAATCACAACAACCAGGACAAACACTTGCAGAGGGCACTGAAGGAGAAGCTACTACAAAACAAGGAGAAACACAACAACCAGGACAAACAAATGAGGGCAGTGAAGGAGGAGCTACTACAAAACAAAGAGAAACACAACAAGGACAAACAAATGCAGAGGGCAGTGAAGGAGAAGCTACTACAAAACAAGGAGAAACACAACAACCAGGACAAACACATGCAGAGGGCAGTGAAAGAGAAACAACAGCAAAACAAGGAGAAACACAACAGCCAGGACAAACAACACAAGCACAGGGCAGTGAAGGAGAAGCTACTACAAAACAAGGAGAAACACAACAACCAAGACAAACACATGCAGAGGGCAATGAAGGAGAAGCTACTACAAAACAAGGAGAATCACAACAACCAGGACAAACAAATGCAGAGGGCAGTGAAGGAGAAGCTACTACAAAACAAGGAGAAACACAACAACCAGGACAAACACATGCAGAGGGCAGTGAAGGAGAAGCTACTACAAAACAAGGAGAAACACAACAACCAGGACAAACAACACAAGCACAGGGCAGTGAAAGAGAAGCTACTACAAAACAAGGAGAAACACAACAACCAGGACAAACAAATGCAGAGGGCAGTGAAGGAGAAGCTACTACAAAACGAGGCGAAACACAACAACCAGGACAAACACATGCAGAGGGCAGTGAAGGAGAAGCTACTACAAAACAAGGAGAAACACAACAACCAGGACAAACAAATGCAGAGGGCAGTGAAGGAGGAGCTACTACACAACAAGGAGAAACACAACAACCAGGACAAACAAATGCAAAGGCCAGGGAAGGAGAAGCTACTACAAAACAAGGAGAAACACAACAACCAGGACAAACAAATGCAGAGGGCAGTGAAGGAGGAGCTACTACAAAACAAGGAGAAACACAACAACCAGGACAAACAAATGCAAAGGCCAGTGAAGGAGAAGCTACTACAAAACAAGGAGAAACACAACAACAAGGACAAACAACACATGCAGAGGGCAGTGAAGGAGGAGCTACTACAAAACAAGGAGAATCACAACAACCAGGACAAACACATGCAGAGGGCAGTGAAGGAGAAGCTACTACAAAACAAGGAGAAACACAACAACCAGGACAAACAAATGCAGAGGGCAGTGAAGGAGAAGCTACTACAAAACAAGGAGAAACACAACAACCAGGAGAAACAAATGCAGAGGGCAGTGAAGGAGAAGCTACTACAAAACAAGGAGAAACACAACAAGGACAAACACATGCAGAGGGCAGTGGAGGAGGAGCTACTACAAAACAAGGAGAAACACAACAACCAGGACAAACAAATGCGGAGGGCAGTGAAGGAGAAGCTACTACAAAACAAGGAGAATCACAACAACCAGGACAAACACTTGCAGAGGGCACTGAAGGAGAAGCTACTACAAAACAAGGAGAAACACAACAACCAGGACAAACAAATGAGGGCAGTGAAGGAGGAGCTACTACAAAACAAAGAGAAACACAACAAGGACAAACAAATGCAGAGGGCAGTGAAGGAGAAGCTACTACAAAACAAGGAGAAACACAACAACCAGGACAAACACATGCAGAGGGCAGTGAAAGAGAAACAACAGCAAAACAAGGAGAAACACAACAGCCAGGACAAACAACACAAGCACAGGGCAGTGAAGGAGAAGCTACTACAAAACAAGGAGAAACACAACAACCAAGACAAACACATGCAGAGGGCAATGAAGGAGAAGCTACTACAAAACAAGGAGAATCACAACAACCAGGACAAACAAATGCAGAGGGCAGTGAAGGAGAAGCTACTACAAAACAAGGAGAAACACAACAACCAGGACAAACACATGCAGAGGGCAGTGAAGGAGAAGCTACTACAAAACAAGGAGAAACACAACAACCAGGACAAACAACACAAGCACAGGGCAGTGAAAGAGAAGCTACTACAAAACAAGGAGAAACACAACAACCAGGACAAACAAATGCAGAGGGCAGTGAAGGAGAAGCTACTACAAAACGAGGCGAAACACAACAACCAGGACAAACACATGCAGAGGGCAGTGAAGGAGAAGCTACTACAAAACAAGGAGAAACACAACAACCAGGACAAACAAATGCAGAGGGCAGTGAAGGAGGAGCTACTACACAACAAGGAGAAACACAACAACCAGGACAAACAAATGCAAAGGCCAGGGAAGGAGAAGCTACTACAAAACAAGGAGAAACACAACAACCAGGACAAACAAATGCAGAGGGCAGTGAAGGAGGAGCTACTACAAAACAAGGAGAAACACAACAACCAGGACAAACAAATGCAAAGGCCAGTGAAGGAGAAGCTACTACAAAACAAGGAGAAACACAACAACCAGGACAAACAACACATGCAGAGGGCAGTGAAGGAGGAGCTACTACAAAACAAGGAGAATCACAACAACCAGGACAAACACATGCAGAGGGCAGTGAAGGAGAAGCTACTACAAAACAAGGAGAAACACAACAACCAGGACAAACAAATGCAGAGGGCAGTGAAGGAGAAGCTACTACAAAACAAGGAGAAACACAACAACCAGGAGAAACAAATGCAGAGGGCAGTGAAGGAGAAGCTACTACAAAACAAGGAGAAACACAACAAGGACAAACACATGCAGAGGGCAGTGGAGGAGGAGCTACTACAAAACAAGGAGAAACACAACAACCAGGACAAACAAATGCGGAGGGCAGTGAAGGAGAAGCTACTACAAAACAAGGAGAAACACAACCAGGACAAACACTTGCAGAGGGCAGTGAAGGAGGGGCTACTACAAAACAAGGAGAAACACAACAACCAGGACAAACAAATGCAGAGGGCAGTGAAGGAGGAGCTACTACAAAACAAGGAGAAACACAACAACCAGGACAAACAAATGCAAAGGCCAGGGAAGGAGAAGCTACTACAAAACAAGGAGAAACACAACAACCAGGACAAACACATGCAGAGGGCAGTGAAGGAGAAGCTACTACAAAACAAGGAGAATCACAACAACCAGGACAAACACATGCAGAGGGCAGTGAAGGAGAAGCTACTACAAAACAAGGAGAAACACAACAACCTGGACAAACACATGCAGAGGGCAGTGAAGGAGAAGCTACTACAAAACAAGGAGAAACACAACAACCAGGACAAACAAATGCAGAGGGCAGTGAAGGAGAAGCTACTACAAAACAAGGAGAAACACAACAACCAGGACAAACACATGCAGAGGGCAATGAAGAAGCTACTACAAAAAAACAAGGAGAAACACAACAACCAGGACAAACACATGCAGAGGGCAATGAAGGAGAAGCTACTACAAGACAAGGAGAAACACAACAACCAGGACAAACACATGCAGAGGGCAACGAAGGAGAAGCTACTACAAAACAAGGAGAAACACAACAACCAGGACAAACACATGCAGAGGGCAGTGAAGGAGGAGCTACTACAAAACAAGGAGAAACACGACAACCAGGACAAACAGCAGAGCCTTTCACAGAGGTGTCTACCATAATAAGTACCATAGTAAGCATACTGACACAAAAACCCAACACCGTAGAAAGAACAGCAAGTCAGTCAGAGATAACTACAATGAATATAGAAAACATAACGCACACAGATAAAACATCAACAATACTCGGAGAATCACAAATAATGCCAACACAAGAAACTGACAGAGGGGGTCCTATAACAAAGCGAGGAGAAACAGAGCAACAAAGGCAGTCTACATTAATGGAAGGCAAGGAAGGTGAAGCTCGTACGACGGAGGCAGAAGGTACGAACCAACAAGGACAAACAACAACCATAGATCCTTTCACTGAAGTATCAACAATATTAAGCACTATAGTAGGCGTTCTCACACACAAACCTACATTTGCAGAAACAACCGGCACGGCAATCAGTGAAGAAATAACTACATCACTTAAGGAACCCATAACAGTAACCCAAACTGTTGAAACAAAAATAACAGAAACAATTACAATACCACTCGAAAGTAGTGATGGAAAAGGAACATTAACAATGCCTGAAGAAATGTATCATTCAGAACAATCAACACAAATAGAAATGGGTGGAAAAGGAGAAACTTCAACATTGTCGGGAGAAACAATAAACGGCCCGGAAGGTGAAACAAGTAGCACAGAATCACAAGAAACCACCCACACAGAGTTCACATCATCAGTCGACCCTTTTTCCCAGGTATCAACAATATTAAGCACTATAGTGGGAATAATAATGAATAAATCTAATTTTCAAGGATCACAGCAACCAGGTGAAACCACACCACAAGACGGAAGTGAAGGACACACCACAGAACAAGGAGAAACACTGCAATCAGGTGCAACAACACTAGCACACGGAAATGAAGGAGGATCCGTCAAAGAACAACGAGAAATACTGGAATCAGGTGAAACTACAATAGCAGGGAAAAGTGAAGGGGGAACCACCAAACAACATGGAGAAACACAGCAATCAGAAGAAACTAAACTAGCACAGGGAAGTGAAGGAGGATCCACTACAAACCAAGCAGAAATACCGCAATCAGTTGAAACTATATCAACACAGAGAAGTGAAGAAGCACCCACCACAGAACAAGGAGAAACACTGCCATCAAGAGCAACTTCAACACTGTTAGCAGAAATATTAACCGGTCCGAAAGGGGAAGAAAGTAGCACAGAACCACACGAAACCACCCAAGAACAACTCACAGCATCAGTTGATCCTTTCTCTGAGGTATCAACAATATTAAGCACAATAGTAGGAATAATAATGAATAAAACTAATTTTGAAGGAACACAGCAAACAAGCGAAACCACACCATTACACGAAAGTCAAGAAGGACACACCACTGAACAAAGAGAAACATTGCAATCGGGTGAAACTACTCTAGCACAGGGAAGTGAAGGAGGAGCCTCAACGGAACAAGGGGAAACAACGCTATCGGGTGAAACTACACTAGCAGAGGGAAGTGAAGAAGGAGCCTCCACAGGACAAGAAGATACAATGCACCCAGGTCAAACTACACCATCAGAGAAAAGAGAAGCGGCCTCCACAGGACAAGAGAAAACAATACAATTAGGTGAAACTACACCCGCAGAGGGAAGTGAAGGAGTGTCCACAGGACAAGAGGAAACAATACAATTAGGTGAAACTACACCAGCAGAGGGAAGTGAAGAAGGAGCGTCCACAGGACAAAAGGAAACAATACAATTAGGTGAAACTACACCAGCAGAGGGAAGTGAAGAAGGAGCGTCAACAGGACAAGAGGAAACAATACAATTAGGTGAAACTACACCAGCAGAGGGAAGTGAAGAAGGTGCGTCCACAGGACAAAAGGAAACAATACAATTAGATGAAATTACAGTACCACAGGGGAGTGAAGAAGCAGCCTCCTCTGGACAGGAGAAAACAATACAATTAGGTGAAATTACAGTACCAGAGGGAAATGAAGAAGGAGCCCTCTCAGGACAAGAGGAAACAATACAATTAGGTGAAATTACAGTACCAGAGGGAAGTGAAGAAGGAGCCTCCACAGGACAAGACGAAACAATACAATTAGGAGAAATTACAGTACCAGAGGAAAGTGAAGAAGGAGCGTCCACAGGACAAGTGGAAAAAATAAAATTAGGTGAAACTACACCAACAGAGGGAAATGAAGAAGGTCCGTCCACAGGACAAGAAGAAACTATGCAATCTGGTGACACTACACTAGCAGAGGGAAGTGAAGAAGCAGCATCGACAGGACAAGAAGGAACTATGCAATTAGGTGAAACTACATTAGCAGAGGGAAGTGAAGAAGCAGCATCCACAGGACAAGAAGGAACTATGCAATTGGGTGAAACTACACTAGCAGAGGGAAGTGCAGAAACAGCATCCACAGGACAAGATGGAACTATGCAATCGGGTGAAACTACACTAGCAGAGGGAAGTGAAGAAGGAGACTCCAGAGGACAAGAAAGAACTATGCAATCAGGTGAAACTACACTAGCAGAGGAAAGTGGAAAAGCAGCATCGACAGGACAGGAAGGAACTATGCAACCTGCTGAAACTACATTAGCAGAGGGAAGTGAAGAAGCAGCATCCACAGGACAAGAAGGAACTATGCAATCGGTTGAAACTACACTAGCAGAGGGAAATGCAGGAACAGCATCCACAGGACAAGAAGGAACTATGCAATCGGGTGAAACTACACTACCTGAGGGAAGTGAAGCAGGAGCGTCCACAGATGAAGAAGAAACTATGCAATCTGGTGAAACTACATTAGCAGAGGGAAGTGAAGAAGGAGCCTCCACAGGACAAGAAAGAAGTATCCAATCTGGTGAAACTACACTAGCAGAGGGAAGTGAAGAAGCAGCATCGACAGGTCACGAAGGAACTATGCAATCAGGTGAACCTACAGCACTAGAGGTAAGTGTAGAAGAAGCCTCCTCAAGAGAAGTAGAAACAATGCAATCTGGTGAAACTACACCAGCAGAGGGAAAAGAACGACAAGTAGATACAATGCAATCACGTGAAACTACACCTCCAGAGGGAAGTGAAGGAGAAGCCTCCACAGGACAAGAAGAAACAAAGCAATTAGGTGAAACTACGCTACCTGGGAGCAGTGGAGAAAGAGCCTCCAGAGGACAAGAAGGAACTATGCAATCGGGTGAACCTACTCTAGCAGAGATGAGTGAAAAAGCAGCCACCACAGGACAAGAAGCAACTATGCAATCGGGTGGAACTACACTAGCAGAGGGAAGTGAAGAAGCAGCATCCACAGGACAAGAAGCAACTATGGATTCGGATGAAACTACACTAGCAGACGGAAGTGAAGAAGCAGCATCCACAAGCCAAGAAGGAACTATCGATAAGCATGAAACTACACTAGCAGAGGGAAGTGAAAAAGCAACATCCACAGGACAAGAAGGAACTATGCAATCGGGTGAAACTACACTAGCAGAGGGAAGTGAAAAAGGAGCCTCCACTCGACAAGAAGGAACTATGCATTCGGATGAAACTACACTAGCAGAGGGAAGTGAAGAAGCAGCATCCACAGGACAAGAAGCAACTATGCAATCGGGTGGAACTACAATAGCAGAGGGAAGTGAAGAAGCAACATCCACAGGACAAGAAGGAACTATGCAATCTGGTGAAACTACACTAGCAGAGGGAAATGAAGAAGCAGCATCCACAGGACAAGAAGGAACAATGCAATCGAATGAAACCACACTAGCAGAGGAAAATGATGAAGCAGCATCCACAGGACAAGAAGGAACTATGCATTCGGATGAAACTACACTCGCGGAGAGAAGTGAAGAAGAAGCATCCACAGGACAAGAAGGAACTATGCAATCGAGTGAAACTACACTAGCAGAGGGAAGTGAACAAGGAACCTCCACAGAAAAAGGGCAGACAACGCAATCTGGTGAAACTACACTAGGAGAGGGAAGTGTAGATGGAGCCTCCACAGGACAAAGACTGACAACGCAATCTGGTGAAACTACACTAGGAGAGGGAAGTGAAGATGGAGCCTCTACAGCACAAGGACAGACAACGCAATCTGGTGAAACTACACTAGGAGAGGGAAGTGAAGATGGAGCCTCCACAGCACAAGGACAGACAACGCAATCTAGTGAAACTACACTAGGAGAGGGAAGTGAAGGAGCCTCCACAGCACAAGGACAGACAACGCAATCTGGTGAAACTACACTAGGAGAGGGTAGTGTACATGGAGCCTCCACAGGACAAGGAGAGACAACGCAATCTGGTGAAACTACACTAGGAGAGGGAAGTGAAGAAGGAGCCTCCACAGCACAACAACAGACAACGCAATCTGGTGAAACTACACTAGGAGAGGGAAGTGCAGAAGGAGCCTCCACAGCACAAGGACAGACAACGCAATCTGGTGAAACTACACTAGGAGAGGGAAGTGAAGATGGAGCCTCCACAGCACAAGGACAGACAACGCAATCTGGTGAAACTACACTAGGAGAGGGAAGTGAAGAAGGAGCCTCCATAGCACAAGGACAGACAACGCAATATGGTGAAACTACACTAGGAGAGGGAAGTGAAGAAGCAGCCTCCACAGCACAAGGACAGACAACGCAATCTGGTGAAACTACACTAGGAGAGGGAAGTGTAGATGGAGCCTCCACAGGACAAGGACAGACAACGCAATCTGGTGAAACTACACTAGGAGAGGGAAGTGAAGAAGGAGCCTCCACAGCACAAGGACAGACAACGCAATCTGGTGCAACTACACTAGGAGAGGGAAGTGAAGATGGAGCCTCCACAGCACAAGGACAGACAACGCAATCTCGTGAAACTACACTAGGAGAGAGAAGTGAGGATGGAGCCTCCACAGCACAAGAACAGACAACGCAATCTGGTGAAACTACACTAGGAGAGGGAAGTGAGGATGGAGCCTCCGCAGCACAAGGACAGACAACGCAATCTGGTGAAACTACACTAGGAGAGGGAAGTGCAGAAGGAGCCACCACAGGACAAGGCGGAACAATGGAATCTGGTGAAACTACACTAGGACAGGGAAGTGAAGAAGGAGCCTCCACAGCACAAGGACAGACAACGCAATCTGGTGAAAGTACACTAGGAGAGGGAAGTGAAGATGGAGCCTCCACAGCACAAGGACAGACAACGCAATCTGGTGAAACTACACTAGGAGAGGGAAGTGAAGAAGGAGCCTCCACAGCACAAGGACAGACAACGCAATCTGGTGAAACTACACTAGGAGAGGGAAGTGGAGATGGAGCCTCCACAGCACAAAGACAGACAACGCAATCTGGTGAAACTACACTAGGAGAGGGAAGTGTAGACGGAGCCTCCACAGGACAAGGACAGACAAAGCAATCTGGTGAAACTACACTAGGAGAGGGAAGTGAAGATGGAGCCTCCACAGCACAAGGACAGACGACGCAATCTGGTGAAACTACACTAGGAGAGGGAACTGAAGATGGAGCCTCCACAGCACGACAGACAACGCAATCTGGTGAAAATACACTAGGAGAGGGAAGTGAAGAAGGAGCCTCCACAGCACAAGGACAGACAACGCAATCTGGTGAAACTACACTAGGAGTGGGAAGTGAAGAAGGAGCCTCCACAGCACAAGGACAGACAACGCAATCTGGTGAAACTACACTAGAAGAGGGAAGTGAAGAAGGAGCCTCCACAGCACAAGGACAGACAACGCAATCTGGTGGAACTACACTAGGAGAGGGAAGTGTAGATGGAGCCTCCACAGCACAAGGGCAGACAACGCAATCTGGTGAAACTACACTAGGAGAGGGAAGTGTAGTTGGAGCCTCCACAGCACAAGGACAGACAACGCAATCTGGTGACACTACACTAGGAGATGGAAGTGCAGAAGGAGCCACCACAGGACAAGGCGGAACTATGCAATCTGGTGAAACTACACTTGGAGAGGGAAGGGAAGAAGGAGCCTACACAGCACAAGGACAGACAACGCAATCTGGTGAAACTACACTAGGAGAGGGAAGTGAAGATGGAGCCTCCACAGCACAAGGACAGACAACGCAATCTGGTGCAACTACAATAGGAGAGGGAAGTGAAGGAGCCTCCACAGCACAAGGACAGACAACGCAATCTGCTGAAACTACACTAGGAGAGGGAAGTGAAGATGGAGCCTCCACAGCACAAGGACAGACAACGCAATCTGGCGAAACTACACTAGGAGAGGGAAGTGAAGAAGAAGCCTCCACAGCACCAGGACAGACAACGCAATCAGGTGAAACTACACTAGGAGAGGGAAGTGAAGAAAGAGCCTCCACAGCACAAGGGCAGACAACGCAATCTGGTGAAACTACACTAGGACAGGGAAGTGTAGATGGAACCTCCACAGGACAAAGACAGACAACGCAATCTGTTGAAACTACACTAGGAGAGGGAAGTGAAGAAGGAGCCTCCACAGCACAAGGACAGACAACGCAATCTGGTGAAACTACACTAGGAGAGGGAAGTGAAGGTGGAGCCTCAACAGCACAAGAACAGACAACGCTATCTGGTGAAACTACACTAGGAGAGGGAATCGAAGAAGGAGCCTCCACAGCACAAGCACAGACAACGCAATCTGGTGAAACTACACTAGGAGAGGGAAGTGAAGATGGATCCTCCACAGCACAAGGAGAGACAACGCAATCTAGTGAAACTAGACTAGGAGAGGGAAGTGAAGAAGGAGCCTCCACAGCACAAGGACAGACAACGCAATCTGGTGAATCTACACTAGGAGAGGGAAGTGTAGATGGAGCCTCCACAGGACAAGGACAGACAACGCAATCTGGTGAAACTACACTAGGAGAGGGAAGTGAAGAAGGAGCCTCCACAGCACAAGGACAGACAACGCAATCTGGTGAAACTACACTAGGAGAGGGAAGTGAAGATGGAGCCTCCACAGCACAAGGACAGACAACGCAAACTGGTCAAACTACACTAGGAGAGGGAAGTGAAGAAGGAGCCTCCACAGCACAAGGACAGACAACGCAATCTGGTGAAACTACACTAGGAGAGGGAAGTGAAGAAGGAGCCTCCACAGCACAAGGACAGACAACGCAATCTGGTGAAACTACACTAGAAGAGGGAAGTGAAGAAGGAGCCTCCACAGCACAAGGACAGACAACGCAATCTGGTGAAACTACACTAGGAGAGGGAAGTGTAGATGGAGCCTCCACAGCACAAGGACAGACAACGCAATCTGGTGAAACTACACTAGGAGAGGGAAGTGAAGATGAAGCCTCTACAGCACAAGGACAGACAACGCAATCTGGTGAAACTACACTAGGAGAGGGAAGTGAAGAAGGAGCCTCCACAGCACAAGGACAGACAACGCAATCTGGTGAAACTACACTAGGAGAGGGAAGTGTAGATGGAGCCTCCACAGCACAAGGACAGACAACGCAATCTGGTGAAACTACACTAGGAGAGGGAAGTGAAGATGAAGCCTCTACAGCACAAGGACAGACAACGCAATCTGGTGAAACTACACTAGGAGAGGGAAGTGCAGAAGGAGCCACCACAGGACAAGGCGGAACAATGCAATCTGGTGAAACTACACTTGGAGAGGGAAGTGAAGAAGGAGCCTCCACAGCACAAGGACAGACAACGCAATCTGGTGAAACTACACTAGGAGAGGGAAGTGAAGATGGAGCCTCCACAGCACAAGGACAGACAACGCAATCTGGTGAAACTACACTAGGAGAGGGAAGTGAAGAAGGAGCCTCCTCAGCACAAGGACAGACAACGCAATCTGGTGAAACTACACTAGGAGAGGCAAGTGAAGAAGGAGCCTCCACAGCACAAGGACAGACAACGCAATCTGGTGAAACTACACGAGGAGAGGGAAGTGTAGATGGAGCCTCCACAGGACAAGGACAGACAACGCAATCTGGTGAAACTAGACTAGGAGAGGGAAGTGAAGAAGGAGCCTCTACAGCACAAGGACAGACAACGCAATCTGGTGAAACTACACTAGGAGAGGGAAGTGAAGATGGAGCCTCCACAGCACAAGGACAGACAACGCAATCTGGTGAAACTACACTAGAAGAGGGAAGAGAGGTTGGAGCCTCCACAGCACAAGGACAGACAACGCAATCTGGTGAAACTACACTAGGAGAGGGAAGTGCAGAAGGAGCCACCACAGGACAAGGCGGAACAATGCAATCTGGTGAAACTACACTAGGAGAGGGAAGTGAAGATGGAGCCTCCACGGCACAAGGACAGACAACGCAATCTGGTGAAACTACACTACAAGAGGGAAGTGAAAAAGGAGCCTCCACAGGACAAGGACAGACATCGCAATCTGGTGAAACTACACTAGGAGAGGGAAGTGTAGATGGAGCGTCCACAGCACAAGGACAGACAACGCAATCTGGTGAAACTACACTAGGAGAGGGAAGTGAAGATGGAGCCTCCACAGCACATGGAGAGACAACGCAATCTGGTGAAACTACACTAGGAGAGGGAAGTGCAGAAGGAGCCACCACAGGACAAGGCGGAACAATGCAATCTGATGAAACTACACTTGGAGAGGGAAGTGAAGAAGGAGCCTCCACAGCACAAGGACAGACAACGCATTCTGGTGAAACTACACTAGGAGAGGGAAGTGAAGATGGAGCCTCCACAGCACAAGGACAGACAACACAATCTGGTGTAACTACACTAGGAGTGGGAACTGAAGAAGGAGCCTCCACAGCACAAGGACAGACAACGCAATCTGGTGAAACTACACTAGGAGAGGGAAGTGTAGATGGAGCCTCCACAGCACAAGGACAGACAACGCAATCCGGTGAAACTACACTAGGAGAGCGAAGTGAAGATGGAGCCTCCACAGCACAAGGACAGACAACGCAATCTGGTGAAACTACACTAGGAGAGGGAAGTGTAGATGGAGCCTCCACAGGACAAGGACAGACAACGCAATCTGGTGAAACTACACTAGGAGAGGGAAGTGAAGATGGAGCCTCCACAGCACAAGGACAGACAACGCAATCTGGTGAAACTACACTAGGAGAGGGAAGTGAAGAAGGAGCCTCCACAACACAAGGACCGACAACGCAATCTGGTGAAACTACACTAGGACAGGGAAGTGAAGGAGGAGCCTCCACAGCACAAGGACAGACAACGCAATCTGGAGAAACTACACTAGGAGAGGGAAGTGAAGAAGGAGCCTCCACAGCACAAGGACAGACAACGCAATCTGGTGAAACTACACTAGGAGAGGGAAGTGAAGATGGAGCCTCCACAGCACAAGGACAGACAACGCAATCTGGTGAAACTACACTAGGAGAGGGAAGTGAAGATGGAGCCTCCACAGCACAAGGACAGACAACGCAATCTGGTGAAACTACACTAGGAGAGGGAAGTGCAGAAAGAGCCACCACAGGACAAGGCGGAACAATGCAATCTGATGAAACTACACTAGGAGAGGGAAGTGAAGAAGGAGCCTCCACAGCACAAGGACAGACAACGCAATCTGGTGAAACTACACTAGGAGAGGGAAGTGAAGATGGAGGCTCCACAGCACAAGGACAGACAACGCAATCTGGTGAAACTACACTAGAAGAGGGAAGTGAAGAAGGAGCCTCCACAGCACAAGGGCAGACAACGCAATCTGGTGAAACTACACTAGGAGAGGGAAGTGTAGATGGAGCATCCACAGGACAAAGACAGACAACGCAATCTGGTGAAACTACACTAGGAGAGGTAAGTGAAGAAGGAGCCTCCACAGCACAAGGACAGACAACGCAATCTGGTGAAACTACACAAGGAGAGGGAAGTGAAGATGGAGCCTCAACAGCACAAGGACAGACAACGCAATCTGGTGAAACTACACTAGGAGAGGGAATCGAAGAAGGAGCCTCCACACCACAAGGACAGACAACGAAATCTGGTGAAACTACACTAGCAGAGGGAAGTGAAGATGGATCCTCCACAGCACAAGGACAGACAACGCAATCTAGTGAAACTACACTAGGAGAGGGAAGTGAAGAAGGAGCCTCCACAGCACAAGGACAGACAACGCAATCTGGTGAAACTACAGTAGGAGAGGGAAATGTAGATGGAGCCTCCACAGGAGAAGGACAGACAACGCAATCTGGTGAAACTACACTAGGACAGGGAAGTGAAGAAGGAGCCTCCACAGCACAAGGACAGACAACGCAATCTGGTGAAACTACACTAGGAGAGGGAAGTGCAGAAGGAGCCTCCACAGCACAACGAAAGACAACGCAATCTGGTGAAACTACATTAGGAGAGGGAAGTGAAGATGGAGCCTCCACAGCACAAGGACAGACAACGCAATCTGGTGAAACTACACTAGGAGAGGGAAGTGAAGAAGGAGCCTCCACTGCACAAGGACAGACAACGCAATCTGGTGAAACTACACTAGGAGAGGGAAGTGAAGAAGGAACCTCCACAGCACAAGGACAGACAACGCAATCTGGTGAAACTACACTAGGAGAGGGAAGTCTCGAAGGAGCCTCCACAGCACAAGGAGAGACAACGCAATCTGGTGAAACTACACTAGGAGAGGGAAGTGAAGATGGAGCCTCCACAGCACAAGGACAGACAACACAATCTGGTGAAAGTACACTAGGAGAGGGAAGTGTAAATGGAGCCTCCACAGGACAAGGACAGACAACGCAATCTGGTGAAACTACACTAGGAGAGGGAAGTGAAGATGGAGCCTCCACAGCACAAGGTCAGACGACGCAATCTGCTGAAACTACACTAGGAGAGGGAAGTGAAAATGGAGCCTCCACAGCACAAGGACAGACAACGCAATCTGGTGAAACTACACTAGGAGAAGGAAGTGAAGAAGGAGCCTCCACAGCACAAGGACAGACAACGCAATCTGGTGAACCTACACTAGAAGAGGGAAATGAAGAAGGAGCCTCCACTGCACAAGGACAGACAACGCAATCTGGTGAAACTACACTAGAAGAGGGAAGTGAAGAAGGAGCCTCCACAGCACAAGGACAGACAACGCAATCTGGTGAAACTACACTAGGGGAGGGAAGTGTAGATGGAGCCTCCACAGCAAAAGGACAGACAACGCAATCTGGTGAAACTACACTAGGAGGGGGAAGTGTAGATGGAGCCTCCACAGCACAAGGACAGACAACGCAATCTGGTGATACTACACTAGGAGATGGAAGTGCAGAAGGAGCCACCACAGGACAAGGCGGAACAATGCAATCTGGTGAAACTACATTTGGAGAGGGAAAGGAAGAAGGAGCCTCCACAGCACAAGGACAGACAACGCAATCTGGTGAAACTACACTAGGAGAGGGAAGTGAAGAAGGAGCCTCCACAGCACAAGGACAGACAACGCAATCTGGTGAAACTACACTAGGAGGGGGAAGTGAAGAAGGAGCCTCCACAGCACAAGGAAAGACAACGCAATCTGGTGAAACTACACTAGGAGAGGGAAGTGTAGATGGAGCCTCCACAGGACAAGGACAGACAACGCAATCTGGTGAAACTACACTAGGAGAGGGAAGTGAAGAAGGAGCCTCCACAGCACAAGGACAGACAACGCAATCTGGTGAAACTACACTAGAAGAGGGAAGTGAAGAAGTTGCCTCCACAGCACAAGGACAGACAACGCAATCTGGTGAAACTACTCTAGGAGAGGGAAGTGTAGATGGAGCCACCACAGCACAAGAACAGACAACGCTATCTGGTGAAACTACACTAGGAGAGGGAAGTGAAGATGGAGCCTCCACAGCACAAGGACAGACAACGCAATCTGGTGAAAATATACTAGGAGAGGGAAGTGCAGGAGCCACCACAGGACAAGGTGGAACAATGCAATCTGGTGAAACTACACTTGGAGAGGGAAGTGAACAAGGAGCCTCCACAGCACAAGGACAGACAACGCAATCTGGTGAAACTACACTAGGAGAGGGAAGTAAAGATGGAGCCTCCACAGCACAAGGACAGACAACGCAATCTGGTGAAACTACTCTAGGAGTGGGAAGTGAAGAAGGAGCCTCCACAGCACAAGGACAGACAACGCAATCTGGTGAAACTACACTAGGAGAGGGAAGTGTAGTTGGAGCCTCCACAGCACAAGGACAGACAACGCAATCTGGTGAAACTACACTAGGGGAGGGAAGTGAAGATGGAGCCTCCACAGCACAAGGACAGACAACGCAATCTGGTGAAACTACACTAGGAGAGGGAAGTGAAGATGGAGCCTCCACAGCACAAGGACAGACAACGCTATCTGGCGAAACTACACTAGGAGAGGGAAGTGAAGAAGGAGCCCCCACAACACAAGGACAGACAACGCCATCTGGTGCAACTACACTAGGAGAGGGAAGTGAAGAAGGAGCCTCCACAGCACAAAGTAAGACAACGCAATCTGGTGAAACTACACTAGGAGAGGGAAGTGAAGAAGGAGCCTCCACAGCACAAGGACAGACAACGCAATCTGGTGAAACTACAATAGGAGAGGGAAGTGAAGATGGAGCCTCCACAGCACAAGGACAGACAACGCTATCTGGCGAAACTACACTAGGAGAGGGAAGTGATGATGGAGCCTCCACAGCAGAAGGACAGACAACGCAATCTGGTGAAACTACACTAGGAGAGGGAAGTGATGATGGAGCCTCCACAGCAGAAGGACAGACAACGCAATCTGGTGAAACTACACTAGGAGAGGGAAGTACAGAAAGAGCCACCACAGGACAAGGCGGAACAATGCAATCTGGTGAAACTACACAAGGAGAGGGAAGTGAAGAAGGAGCCTCCACAGCACAAGGACAGACAACGCAATCTGTTGAAACTACACTAGTAGAGGGAAGTGAAGATGGAGCCTCCACAGCACAAGGACAGACAACGCAATCTGGTGAAACTACACTAGGAGAGGGAAGTGAAGAAGGATCCTCCACAGCACAAGGACAGACATCGCAATCTGGTGAAACTACACTAGGAGAAGGAAGTGTAGATGGAGCCTCCACAGCACAAGGACAGACAACGCAATCTGGTGAAACTACACTAGGAGAGGGAAGTGATGATGGAGCCTCCACAGCACAAGGACAGACAACGCAATCTGGTGAAACTACACTTGGAGAGGGAAGTGTAGATGGAGCCTCCACAGGACAAGGACAGACAACGCAATCTGGTGAAACTACACTAGGAGAGGGAAGTGAAGATGCAGCCTCCACAGCACAAGGACAGACAACGCAATCTGGTGAAACTACACTAGGTGAGGGAAGTGAAGAAGGAGCCTCCACAGCACAAGGACAGACAACGCAATCTGGTGAAACTACTCTAGGAGAGGGAAGTGAAGAAGGAGCCTCCACAGCACAAGGACAGACAACGCAATCTGGTGAAACTACACTAGGAGAGGGAAGTGAAGAAGCAGCCTCCACAGCACAAGGACAGACAACGCAATCTGGTGGAACTACACTAGGAGAGGGAACTGAAGACGGAGCCTCCACAGCACAAGGACAGACAACGCAATCTCGTGAAACTACACTAGGAGAGGGAAGTGTAGATGCAGCCTCCACTGCACAAGGACAGACAACGCAATCTGGTGAAACTACACTAGGAGAGGGAAGTGAAGATGGAGCCTCCACAGCACAAGGACAGACAACGAAATCTGGTGAAACTATACTAGGAGAGGGAAGTGCAGGAGCCACCACAGGACAAGGTGGAACAATGCAATCTGGTGAAACTACACTTGGAGAGGGAAGTGAAGAAGGAGCCTCCACAGCACAAGGACAGAGAACGCAATCTGGTGAAACTACACTAGGAGAGGGAAGTGAAGAAGGAGCCTCCACAGCACAAGGACAAGCAACGCAATCTGGTGAAACTACACTAGGAGAGGGAAGTGTAGATGGAGCCTCCACAGCACAAGGACAGACAACGCAATCTGGTGAAACTACACTAGGAGAGGGAAGTGAAGAAGGAGCCTCCACAGCACAAGGACAGACAACGCAATCTGGTGAAACTACACTAGGAGAGGGAAGTGAAGATGTAGCCTCCACAGCACAAGGACAGACAACGCAATCTGGTGAAACTACACTAGAAGAGGGAATTGAAGTAGGAGCCTCCACAGCACAAGGACAGACAACGCAATCTGGTGAAACTACACCAGGAGAGGGAAGTGAAGATGGAGCCTCTACAGAACAAGGACAGACAACGCAATCTGGTGAAACTACACTAGGAGGGGGAAGTGTAGATATAGCCTCCACAGGACAAGGACAGACAACGCAATCTGGTGAAACTACACTAGGAGAGGGAAGTCAAGATGCAGCCTCCACAGCACAAGGACAAACGACGCAATCTGGTGAAACTACACTAGGAGAGGGAAGTGAAGATGGAGCCTCCACAGCACAAGGACAGACAACGCAATCTGGTGAAACTACACTAGGAGAGGGAAGTGAAGAAGGAGCCTCCACAGCACATGGACAAACAACGCAATCTGGTGAAACTACACTAGGAGAGGGAAGTGAAGAAGGAGCCTCCACAGCACAAGGAGAGACAACGCAATCTGGTGAAACTACACTAGAAGAGGGAAGTGAAGAAGTTGCCTCCACAGCACAAGGACAGACAACGCAATCTGGTGAAACTACACTAGGAGAGGTAAGTGTAGATGGAGCCACCACAGCACAACAACAGACAACGCTATCTGGTGAAACTACACTAGGAGAGGGAAGTGAAGATGGAGCCTCCACAGCACAAGGACAGACAACGCAATCTGGTGAAACTACACTAGGAGAGGGAAGTGCAGGAGCCACCACAGGACAAGGTGGAACAATGCAATCTGGTGAAACTACACTTGGAGAGGGAAGTGAAGAAGGAGCCTCCACAGCACAAGGACAGACAACGCAATCTGGTGAAACTACACTAGGAGAGGGAAGTGAAGATGGAGCCTCCACAGCACAAGGACAGACAACGCAATCTGGTGAAACTACTCTAGGAGTGGGAAGTGAAGAAGGAGCCTCCACAGCACAAGGACAGACAACGCAATCTGGTGAAACTACACTAGGAGAGGGAAGTGTAGTTGGAGCCTCCACAGCACAAGGACAGACAACGCAATCTGGTGAAACTACACTAGGAGAGGGAAGTGAAGATGGAGCCTCCACAGCACAAGGACAGACAACGCAATCTGGTGAAACTACACTAGGAGAGGGAAGTGAAGATGGAGCCTCCACAGCACAAGGACAGACAACGCTATCTGGCGAAACTACACTAGGAGAGGGAAGTGAAGAAGGAGCCTCCACAACACAAGGACAGACAACGCCATCTGGTGCAACTACACTAGGAGAGGGAAGTGAAGAAGGAGCCTCCACAGCACAAAGTAAGACAACGCAATCTGGTGAAACTACACTAGGAGAGGGAAGTGAAGAAGGAGCCTCCACAGCACAAGGACAGACAACGCAATCTGGTGAAACTACAATAGGAGAGGGAAGTGAAGATGGAGCCTCCACAGCACAAGGACAGACAACGCTATCTGGTGAAACTACACTAGGAGAGGGAAGTGATGATGGAGCCTCCACAGCAGAAGGACAGACAACGCAATCTGTTGAAACTACACTAGGAGAGGGAAGTGATGATGGAGCCTCCACAGCAGAAGGACAGACAACGCAATCTGGTGAAACTACACTAGGAGAGGGAAGTGCAGAAAGAGCCACCACAAGACAAGGCGGAACAATGCAATCTGGTGAAACTACACTAGGAGAGGGAAGTGAAGAAGGAGCCTCCACAGCACAAGGACAGACAACGCAATCTGTTGAAACTACACTAGTAGAGGGAAGTGAAGATGGAGCCTCCACAGCACAAGGACAGACAACGCAATCTGGTGAAACTACACTAGGAGAGGGAAGTGAAGAAGGAGCCTCCACAGCACAAGGACAGACATCGCAATCTGGTGAAACTACACTAGGAGAAGGAAGTGTAGATGGAGCCTCCACAGCACAAGGACAGACAACGCAATCTGGTGAAACTACACTAGGAGAGGGAAGTGATGATGGAGCCTCCACAGCACAAGGACAGACAACGCAATCTGGTGAAACTACACTTGGAGAGGGAAGTGTAGATGGAGCCTCCACAGGACAACGACAGACAACGCAATCTGGTGAAACTACACTAGGAGAGGGAAGTGTAGATGGAGCCTCCACAGCACAAGGACAGACAACGCAATCTGGTGAAACTACACTAGGAGAGGGAAGTGAAGATGCAGCCTCCACAGCACAAGGACAGACAACGCAATCTGGTGAAACTACACTAGGTGAGGGAAGTGAAGAAGGAGCCTCCACAGCACAAGGACAGACAACGCAATCTGGTGAAACTACTCTAGGAGAGGGAAGTGAAGAAGGAGCCTCCACAGCACAAGGACAGACAACGCAATCTGGTGAAACTACACTAGGAGATGGAAGTGAAGAAGCAGCCTCCACAGCACAAGGACAGACAACGCAATCTGGTGGAACTACACTAGGAGAGGGAAGTGAAGACGGAGCCTCCACAGCACAAGGACAGACAACGCAATCTCGTGAAACTACACTAGGAGAGGGAAGTGTAGATGCAGCCTCCACAGCACAAGGACAGACAACGCAATCTGGTGAAACTACACTAGGAGAGGGAAGTGAAGATGGAGCCTCCACAGCACAAGGACAGACAACGCAATCTGGTGAAACTACACTAGGAGAGGGAAATGAAGATGGAGCCTCCACAGCACGAGGACAGACAACGCAATCTGCTGAAACTACACTAGGAGATGGAAGTGAAGATGGAGCCTCCACAGGACAAGGACAGACAAAGCAATCTGGTGAAACTACACTAGGAGAGGGAAGTGTAGATGGAGCCTCCACAGCACAAGGACAGACAATGCAATCTGGTGAAACTACACTAGGAGAGGGAAGTGAAGAAGGAGCCTCCACAGCACAAGGACAGACAACGCAATCTGGTGAAACTACACTAGGAGAGGGAAGTGAAGAAGGAGCCTCCACAGCACAAAGACAGACAACGCAATCTGGTGAAACTACACTAGGAGAGGGAAGTGAAGAAGGAGCCTCCACAGCACAAGGACAGACAACGCAATCTGGTGAAACTACACTAGGAGAGGTAAGTGAAGAAGGAGCCTCCACAGCACAAGGACAGACAACGCAATCTGGTGAAACTACACTAGGAGAGGTAAGTGAAGAAGGAGCCTCCACAGCACAAGGACAGACAACGCAATCTGGTGAAACTACACTAGGAGAGGGAAGTGAAGAAGGAGCCTCCACAGCACAAGGACAGACAACGCAATCTGGTGAAACTACACTAGGAGAGGGAAGTGAAGAAGAAGCCTCCACAGCACAAGGACAGACAACACAATCTGGTGAAACTACACTAGGAGAGGGAAGTGAAGAAGGAGCCTCCACAGCACAAGGACAGACAACGCAATCTGGTGACTCTACACTAGGAGAGGGAAGTGAAGAAGGACCCTCCACAGCACAAGGACAGACAACGCAATCTGGTGAAACTACACTAGGAGAGGGAAGTGAAGAAGGACCCTCCACAGCACAAGGACAGACAACGCAATCTGGTGAAACTACACTAGGAGAGGGAAGTGAAGGAGCCTCCACAGGACAAGGACAGACAACGCAATCTGGTGAAACTACACTAGGAGAGGGAAGTGAAGAAGGAGCCTCCACAGCACAAGGACAGACAACGCAATCTGGTGAAACTACACTAGGAGAGGGAAGTGAAGAAGGAGCCTCCACAGCACAAGGACAGACAACGCAATCTGGTGAAACTACACTAGGAGAGGGAAGTGAAGAAGGAGCCTCCACAGCACAAGGACAGACAACGCAATCTGGTGAAACTGCACTAGGAGAGGGAAGTGAAGAAGGAGCCTCCACAGGACAAGGACAGACAACGCAATCTGGTGAAACTACACTAGGAGATGGAAGTGAAGAAGGAGCCTCCACAGCACAAGGACAGACAACGCAATCTGGTGACTCTACACTAGGAGAGGGAAGTGAAGAAGGAGCCTCCACAGCACAAGGACAGACAACGCAATCTGGTGAAACTACACTAGGAGAGGGAAGTGAAGAAGGAGCCTCCACAGGACAAGGACAGACAACGCAATCTGGTGAAACTACACTAGGAGAGGGAAGTGAAGAAGGAGCCTCCACAGCACAAGGACAGACAACGCAATCTGGTGAAACTACATTAGGAGAGGGAAGTGAAGAAGGAGCCTCCACAGCACAAGGACAGACAACGCAATCTGGTGAAACTACACTAGGAGAGGGAAGTGAAGATGGAGCCTCCACAGCACAAGGACAGACAACGCAATCTGGTGAAACTACACTAGGAGAGGGAAGTGAAGAAGGAGCCTCCACAGCACAAGGACAGACAACGCAATCTGGTGAAACTACACTAGGAGAGGGAAGTGAAGAAGGAGCCTCCACAGGACAAGGACAGACAACGCAATCTGGTGAAACTACACTAGGAGATGGAAGTGAAGAAGGAGCCTCCACAGCACAAGGACAGACAACGCAATCTGGTGACTCTACACTAGGAGAGGGAAGTGAAGAAGGAGCCTCCACAGCACAAGGACAGACAACGCAATCTGGTGAAACTACACTAGGAGAGGGAAGTGAAGAAGGAGCCTCCACAGGACAAGGACAGACAACGCAATCTGATGAAACTACACTAGGAGAGGGAAGTGAAGAAGGAGCCTCCACAGCACAAGGACAGACACCGCAATCTGGTGAAACTACACTAGGAGAGGGAAGTGAAGAAGGAGCCTCCACAGCACAAGGTCAGACACCGCAATCGGGTGAAACTACACTAGGAGAGGGAAGTGAAGAAGGAGCCTCCACAGCACAAGGTCAGACAACGCAATCTGGTGAAACTACACTAGGAGAGGGAAATGAAGAAGGAGCCTCCACAGCACAAGGACAGACAACGCTATCTGGTGAAACTACACTAGGAGAGGGAAGTGAAGATGGAGCCTCCACAGCACAAGGACAGACAACGCAATCTGGTGAAACTACACTAGGTGAGGGAAGTGAAGAAGGAGCCTCCACAGCACAAGGACAGACAACGCAATCTGGTGAAACTACTCTGGGAGAGGGAAGTGAAGATGGAGCCTCCACAACACAAGGACAGACAACGCAATCTGCTGAAACTACACTAGGAGATGGAAGTGAAGGTGGAGCCTCCACAGCACAAGGACAGACAACGCAATCTGGTGAAACTACACTAGGAGAGGGAAGTGAAGATGGAGCCTCCACAGCACAAGGACAGACAACGCAATCTGGTGAAACTACAATAGGAGAGGGAAGTGTAGATGGAGCCTCCACAGCACAAGGACAGACAACGCAATCTGGTGAAACTACGCAAGGAGAGGGAAGTGAAGAAGGAGCCTCCACAGCACAAGGACAGACGACGCAATCTGGTGAAACTACACTAGGAGAGGGAAGTGAAGATGGAGCCTCCACAGCACAAGGACAGACAACGCAATCTGGTGAAACTACACTAGGAGAGGGAAGTGAAGAAGGAGCCTCCACAGCACGACAGACAACGCAATCTGGTGAAACTACACTAGGAGAGGGAAGTGAAGAAGGAGCCTCCACAGCACAAGGACAGACAATGCAATCTGGTGAAACTACAGTAGGAGAGGGAAGTGAAGATGGAGCCTCCACAGCACAAGGACAGTCAACGCAATCTGGTGAATCTACACTAGGAGAGAGAAGTGTAGATGGAGCCTCCACAGCACAAGGACAGACAACGCAATCTGGTGAAACTACACTAGGAGAGGGAAGTGAAGAAGGAGCCTCCACAGCACAAGGACAGACAACGCAATCTGGTGAAACTACACTAGGAGAGGGAAGTGAAGAAGGAGCCTCCACAGCGCAAGGTCAGACAATGCAATCTGGTGAAACTACACTAGGAGAGGGAAGTGAAGAAGGAGCCTCCACAGCACAAGGACAGACAACGCAATCTGGTGAAACTACACTAGGAGAGGGAAGTGAAGAAGGAGCCTCCACAGCACAAGGACAGACAATGCAATCTGGTGAAACTACACTAGGAGAGGGAAGTGTAGATGGAGCCTACACAGCACAAGGACAGACAACGCAATCTGGTGAAACTACACTAGGAGAGGGAAGTGAAGAAGGAGCCTCCACAGCACAAAGACAGACAACGCAATCTGGTGAAACTACACTAGGAGAGGGAAGTGAAGAAGGAGCCTCCACAGCACAAGGACAGACAACGCAATCTGGTGAAACTACACTAGGAGAGGGAAGTGAAGAAGGAGCCTCCACAGCACAAGGACAGACAACGCAATCTGGTGAAACTACACTAGGAGAGGGAAGTGAAGAAGGAGCCTCCACAGCACAAGGACAGACAATGCAATCTGGTGAAACTACACTAGGAGAGGGAAGTGAAGAAGGAGCGTCCACAGCACAAGGACAGACAACGCAATCTGGTGAAACTACACTAGGAGAGGGAAGTGAAGAAGAAGCCTCCACAGCACAAGGACAGACAACGCAATCTGGTGAAACTACACTAGGAGTGGGAATTGAAGAAGGAGCCTCCACAGCACAAGGACAGACAACGCAATCTGGTGAAACTACACTAGGAGAGGGAAGTGAAGAAGGAGCCTCCACAGCACAAGGACAGACAACGCAATCTGGTGACTCTACACTAGGAGAGGGAAGTGAAGAAGGAGCCTCCACAGCACAAGGACAGACAACGCAATCTGGTGAAACTACACTAGGAGAGGGAAGTGAAGAAGGAGCCTCCACAGGACAAGGACAGACAACGCAATCTGGTGAAACTACACTAGGAGAGGGAAGTGAAGAAGGAGCCTCCACAGCACAAGGACAGACAACGCAATCTGGTGAAACTACACTAGGAGAGGGAAGTGAAGAAGGAGCCTCCACAGCACAAGGACAGACAACGCAATCTGGTGAAACTACACTAGGAGATGGAAGTGAAGAAGGAGCCTCCACAGTACAAGGACAGACAACGCAATCTGGTGACTCTACACTAGGAGAGGGAAGTGAAGAAGGAGCCTCCACAGCACAAGGACAGACAACGCAATCTGTTGAAACTACACTAGGAGAGGGAAGTGAAGAAGGAGCCTCCACAGGACAAGGACAGACAACGCAATCTGGTGAAACTACACTAGGAGAGGGAAGTGAAGAAGGAGCCTCCACAGCACAAGGACAGACAACGCAATCTGGTGAATCTACACTAGGAGAGGGAAGTGAAGAAGGAGCCTCCACAGCACAAGGACAGACAACGCAATCTGGTGAAACTACACTAGGAGAGGGAATTGAAGAAGGAGCCTCCACAGCACAAGGACAGACAACGCAATCTGGTGAAACTACACTAGGAGAGGGAAGTGAAGAAGGAGCCTCCACAGCACAAGGACAGACAACGCAATCTGGTGAAACTACACTAGGAGAGGGAAGTGAAGATGGAGCCTCCACAGGACAAGAAGAAACAATACAATCGGGTGAATCTTCACTAGCAGAGGGAAGTGAAGTAAGATCCACTACAGAACAAGGTGAAAGAATGCAATCAGGTGAAACTGCACTAGCAGTGGGAAGTGAAGGCGGATCCACAGTACAAGACACAACTAGTGAAAAATCCGAAAGTACCTCTCTTTCCAGCGAGTTGATATCATCCGCCATTATTGGCAACACTAGTGAACCTGGAGCTCATAAAGTAGCATCAAGAGTTTCTACAACCAAAGTTGAGGGATTGGTAAGTTTTACAGGGATGTTACCGGCTGGTAGTACATCAGAACTAGTCTTTGATGACACTGGTGTCCCTGGTGAAACCACAGAGAAGATAAGCTCTGTGCTGATGGAGAAAACGAGCGTATCAAGTCGGTTCATAGATGGGACAACTGTAACTATATATGGAGGAATCACCACAGATTTATCACGTCAACAAGTATCATCGACACTATCTGTGGAATCATCTTTGTCAAGAATCTCAACATCGTCTGAACAACCCACACATTCTAGTCATAGTACCGAATTCGAGGGCAATATGACACCCAAGGGATCTTCTGTCATGGCCAATTCTACAGTAATGTTTGAAGGACAGTCTTCTGAAGGCCAGGAGACTTTCACTAGTGTGTGAGATGAATCTATACATTAGGAAGAGAGAGACAGGAGAATATTTATGAGCAGAAATTTTGTCTGCAGTTGGTAAATAGCTATATCTGAAAGAAAAATGTGTTGTGCTATGCAATCATAAGAATCGTCATTTCCCTAACATGAGCAGATGTACAGTTTAATTCTTCTTTGTGGTTGATTTGAATGTTCATTTAGGATACTATTTTTCGTAATCTTACTGTGAAATAATTTCCTCAAGCTTGAACTTTTTGGTCAAAAGTAACTATTTTTTTTAATATGAAATGTAGGTCTAATTAAATCATAAAATATAATCTATAATTATATGTTTTTATACTCCAGTAGTGAATGTATAGATTATGTGTATTCACGAGTATACTCTACTCATTTTATTTCGCTTGATTGTACAAGATTGGAATCTGTACATTTATTTCCTCATTTCTATAATTCAATAAACTTACATACTTATTTACACATGGCTTTTAGAGAACCCGAGGTTCATTGCTGCCCTCACATAAGCCCACCATTGATCCCTATCCTCAGCAAGATTAATCCAGTCCCTATCATCAAATCCCACCTCCTTTAAATTCATTTTATTATCCTCTCATCTTCGACTCGGCCTCCCAAAAGGTCCTTTTCCCTCACGTCTGCCAACTAACTCCCTATTTGCATTTCTGGATTCACCTATATGTGCTGCATGCCCTGCTCATCTCAAATGGTTGGATTTAATGTTCCTTATTATGACATGTAAATGGAAAATTCTGTAAGTGCCAAATATTATATAATCGTTTTTTCACTTGAAACCATTCTATGTCCTGTTGGTATTGGACTACAGCTAGTTAATTCTCACATCCATTACGAGTGACTCAATTTTTTACAAAATTTTCAAGATAAATGCGTATTTCTATACATTTACTTTGTAGTACCCTCCACAAAACTGGCTTCATTTATACAATGACGGATCCTTGATCTCCAGAGAACAAGGTGCCGGTGCAGGTGTTACGTGCTGTCTCTTCTCACTTTATAGATCTCTTGGGTATGGAACAACAAGTTTTGATGGAGAAATCATTGCAATAAGTGAAAGTCTCAGGAATCTTCTATACCACATCAATAAATTAAAGAATGCAGTTATATTGTCAGACTCCAAAGCAGCTATTCTATTAATAGTCTCTACATACACACCTTCATCTCAAACAGCAGAAATAACTAAAATGCTCTCTCAATTAATATCACTCAATAAAAGAATTGTATTCCAATGGATACCATCCCATTGTGGAATCCTGGGAAACGAGAATGCGGATGCACTAGCAAAGAAGGGCAGCACTGCTACTTACAGACCTGTTACTAAATCTACATATTACTCTGTGAAAAGATTTATTAAATCTACATACTTAGACTTCAACAAACAAAATTTGATAGCACAATCTCAAGGAAAAAAATGGAACTCTCTGCATCATAATCCACAGTTACTTCCCGATTTACCACGAAAATCGTCTGTAGCTGCATTTAGATTGGCAACAAGCCATGATTGTTTGGCCAAACACCTGCATAGAATTGGAATATATCAGTCCCCTAACTGCCCATTGTGCAACCCAAACCAAGAAATGGATTCGGAACACCACAAAATCTGTGCTTCAGTGGTTGACCATGATAATATCTTTGAAAAATATTGGAGTCCAAGAGGTCAAATGACTTTATTGTCAAACGCCTGGCATTAGAAAACAACAACAACTTTGTAGTTCCTGAATATTTTTGTGTTTGGCACATTTCCATTTAGCCTTCATGCCACAATTATATTAGGTGAAGAATACAATGCTTGCAATTCCACCACAGTCTACTATATACAGTCACGAAGCTTGAATTTTGAGGGTGCTAGAAACAATAGACTGTGACGGTACTATTTTGCATTGCCTGTAATGAGGCGATATTAGCGATCCTAGTGGTGAGCAACTATCTAATGTTTGCATATTTACTACGTATTGAGCTTCGCGACTGTATATACTAGACTGTGGTTCCATGTTGTGTAACTTTCTCCATTCTCCTGTAACTTCATCCCTCTTAGCTCCAAATATTTTCCTAAGCACCTTATTCTCGAACAGCCTTAACCTCTGTTCCTCTTTCAAAGTGAGAGTTGAACTTTCCAACCATACAGAACAACCAGTAATGTAACTATTTTATAAATTCTAACTTTCAATTTTTTCGAAAGCAGACTGGATGACAAAAACTTCTCAACTGAATAACAGCAAGCAGTTCCCGTATATGATATGATATATATTTCGTCACAGCACTTATTTACATGTAATGGTGTACCTCACATTTCTGTATCCGGTGCCACCATTAACATATTATTACAATAACACATTATTTGCAGTACACGTCTACACAAATACTCCCAATTACACTATGTACCTTTTTTTGTTACTTGGTCAATCTCCTCTACAGTATTTCTCCTACATTTCAATTGCTATTCTCTATTTGTTCATTAATCCTAATATATCTAATATTGTATACTCCTTTCACACCCCCCTTTTCCTCTAACTACTATTCACTAAAATCTCAATTTCAATTTTTCTCAATAAATTATCGTATTGAATTATTTGTCCTATTTGTTCTTTGACATTTATTCATTTACTGTTCCAACATTCAAATGTTAGTACTAATTTCACGCTGTCACTTGTTCACTTCTCTTAACCCTTTCTCACTATTTTCACTCATTCCTATTTGCGCTCACTTCCACTTTCTCACTATTTTTCTTACACCTAATCCGTTGTCACTATTCTCACTTCCTATAAATACTTATATTTTATTCTGCACATCTGCTTATATACTTTCTCTCTCCCCTATACTTCTCGATCTTTTCCAGTTTCACTTTACCTGCACTTTTTGATCACATCCCCAATTTTTTTTACACATATCAAATATCTCTGCTAAATCCTCAACTGTCGCAAGTTCTGACCTTTCATTATTGTTCGTCTCTGCCTTATTTCTGTCTTTGTCTTTCTTTCTATTTATTTCTTCTTCTATTCCTCTTTTATTTCCCTCCCCCCACGCTTTCACTTTCACATACTAGATTTCCACTTACACTTGCACCCTTATTCTTTACACTATTTCCTTCCCTATCACTTCCTGACTCTTGGTTTCTCTTTTTATCACCCCTCGCCTTTAGTTCCCGTATATATTCTGCGTTTAATTTCCTTATGAGTGTCATTTATATTTAGAATTCAATAAACTAGTAAATAAAATTATTTCTTGTGTCAATGAGTCTTTCCTTGAGATCTTCGAATAATACATAATAGGGTACATTATATACAAAAATAAATTAATTTCGCACATTAATTACCGATATGTATCTACCATATACTTGAATTCTCACGCACACGCACTCATACACAAAATGATATTGATGACTTAACACACACTGGTCATGTGCGTGTATTACTATAGTTGCGACGCTGTTATTCCCGGCTTGACTCCTCCTCTTTGCTTACGTCTTAGGAAGTGAAGGCTCTATAAAGTCTAGGTAGGTAGTTTCGTTCGCCATTTTTATTCTTTCGTTACCGAGCTACCATATGAGGAATCTATTTGCCACGCCGTTAAACATTATCATGTCGTAGCTCCTATGATAATAAATCAAACGCACTGTAATTCAGCAAATAATTGAGCGGCGAATAAGTCTTCGTGTGCTTTTTGCGAACGCCAAAGAAAGAGCCAAAATGGCGGGCGATTATATTTATCGAGCCTTAAGAAATGAATAACTTCTTCCTCAGCGAATCACAAGACGCACATGCTTAAATGCAGCCGACCTGCGACGCGAGTGGTTGCTGGAAATTAGAGCGACGGGACTATATATAAAGCTATAACGTTATGGTAAGCGAAACAAAAATAAAACGTAGGTGAGAATTATTAATCTGCATGATGCCCTATCACCTGTTTAGTGGACCTAGAAGGAGTACAGGCTATCAGAATGAATAAAAAATTACAATAAAATATTTGCGGAATATTGAATTAATAAATCATAAAATAAAATGAAGTTTTAACAAACTATGTTGTCTATAAGAAAATAAATATAATGTATAAGCAGCGTTAAAAAAAATATAAAAAAAATACGTTCATGTTTATCATCTAGTCGAAGAGAACAGTTAACTTACTGGCAGGGCCGCCGAGAAGGGGGGGCAAAGGGGGCAAGTGCATATGGGCCCATGAGCAATAAGGGCCCGTCAGATTGAGTCTAATTACTTTTTATTATCATGAATAACACTAGCCTGCGAATTTCAACTTTGTGTTTGTTGCCTAAAGTAAATAATGTGATTTTATATAATGTCGATGTGCTGAATTCGAATTTCCAATCCGTTTACTTCTATCACGTCAGGTTTGTTTGCAAAATCACTTTAAATGTATTGTATAATTACGCGAATTTCATCACAAACTTTTTCATTTCTCTTTTTTATTTCAAATGCAAAAGCAATATTTAAAAGACACAACTTGCTGCAATTATGTGTATGGTTGTTCATACATGTCACTAGAGTGTTTTTCCTTTGTTTTGTCTTGTTTACTTCACTATTGGATGTATAAATTAGCACAATGTATCACATAAAAAATTACACCACTTGCTTCTTAGTTGAGGAAGTCCTCCTGCTCCTCTTTCTTTTATTTTTTGTCTTCAGGTATTTTACGCTTTAACATCCAACAATAATGAGGATGCATACTGATGCTCCATCGTCCCTGGTATCTCCTTTCGAACTCCTGCAGATCCTTGTGAAATCGTTCACCTTGCTCTTCGCTCAAAAATCCTAGATTTCCGGGGAAATAATCTAGGTGAGAAAACAGAAAATGAATTTTGATACTCATGTTACAACCAAGTTCCTTGTATGCTTCAAGCATGTTAGCCACAATGTTTCGGTAATTAGGACTCTTGTTGTTACCAAGAAATTTTAAAACAGAAACATATCCATGCTGCTTTCCTCCTTTCATCCACAGTGTTTTTAAATGCTGCATCAGACATCTGTTTTCTTTAGTCAGGACCATTAAATATATTTTCTTTTAATTTGCTTCTGATAGTAGTGGAAATTTCTCACATATGTACTTGAAACAGTCTCTTTCCTTATTTAAAGCCACGTTCTGCAGCACCCGACTCTGGTAGATAGTCACTGTCACACGTCACAATTTCCCTCACCACTACATCAGACTCAGATGAAAACTATTCAAGATTTTTTAGTCGCACAGTGATTGGTACATCAGGCCCATGGGGTACAGGTAAAATGGCTGACCGAATAACTGGATACACCATATGCTTTTTATGTTTAGAATCGTACCCCTTCACATCACACTAACAGAAGTAGCGGTCATTACTATGGTTCGACTGGTCTCTCCAAACCATAGGTACTCCAAAAGATAGCAACGGTCTTCTCCAATTTGATCAAATGACGAAGTTCTTCAATGCATACTCTACATACTTTGTGTGGTGCCCAAGCTTTACTTTGGTCTCCAAGTTTGATTCCAAAATAGGCATGGTATGACTTTTTCACAAAATCTGTAAAATTATGCCTCTGCTTAGGAAATGTGTATATCCTACATAAGTTATATAACAAAAATGGTCTGGATTATTTAGACATCCTCGATGGGACATGGTAAATACTTTCTTACTGAACTAAAAACTCTCAACTTTTTACTCCACAATAAAGCTTCAAAAACTGATTTCGTTTCGATTCCAGGTGAAACACAGACTATTGAAATGTGAGAGGAACCAGACAAGTTGAGTTGAGTCTCTCACCAAGGTATGGCTGACATTTCTATCTCCCACAAATAAAGATAATGGCAAGGCTGCACGTTATTTCACCCTAACTTCCTTATACGCTTGCACCCTCTATCTGCTAAGAAACATCTGTTATCCTTGATTTTCAATATAAACATCTTAAAAATAAGTTGAATATATTTGGTTTTCATATCTTAACATACTAAAACTACAGTTGTAAAAGTATTATAGTTTAAATAATTACGCTATAAATTGTCGTAATATATTATAAGAAAATGAAAATAACAAAAAAATGGTACGTGATAGGAACTTTCTGGCTTCGACTTTGACTTCAGCATGCTAAACATATCCTAAAAACATTCAAACTTTGGAGGCAATAATTTCATTGCAGACTAGTGTAATTATTCATAGATACATACGGGTACTATAAAATTTTGTAAGAATATTTGCTACATAAATTTGACATATTAACTCAACAATAGTAGAATTAATACAAATTACCACTTCATATGTAAATATTTGACTTCTATATAATAAAATATCAGTTTCCCACATTAACGTTCACCGACACAACACTTGAGGGGCCCCGGCATTTGCCTGAACTATGTTCCTGTCGCTTGTACTGAACACGTTCAATTATTTATTGGCTTGTCCTTTTTAACTACCAGAACAAAGTGGAAGTAAACATAATAATAATAATGAAAAACAACTTGCTCACACTACAGATAATAGTGTAAGCATTGGTGCATCTGCTATTATTGCAGATTGGGCATATGGAGCTATTCCATCAAATGATCAATTGCCATAGAAACACCTATCTAGCACATACAGTAGCTTATACAATGTATTAGGCAAGGTCCATAAAAATCAATGCTTTTTCCTTAACTTGGAATCCTCTATAGTAGTGACCATTCAAACGATAACACATGAAGTGGACAAATATGAAGCATCCTACAGAATCAGTGATGGTTAGACAGCGGAACTTTAGGCTCTAAAAAGCATAATTTTAGGCACTTAAAATAGGCTCCTAACGTCTCTATAAAATATAAAATAGGCAGTAAATATTTGATAAAAGAATGACACTAAAATAAGTTAGGCTACCATATTAA
Source organism: Periplaneta americana (assembly GCF_040183065.1). Taxonomy (NCBI): domain Eukaryota; kingdom Metazoa; phylum Arthropoda; class Insecta; order Blattodea; family Blattidae; genus Periplaneta; species Periplaneta americana. Next base: position 20,365,415 of record NC_091131.1, read on the forward strand.
ATGCACAATTGTATGATTAAGAAGAGAAACACATTGGCAATGGCGTACGCAGAAATTGTTTACAATTTACATTATCAGTATTTAAAATTTTGTGTATTATTGGGTCAATTATTATTATTATTATTATTATTATTATTATTATTATTTATTTATTTTCACGGTATATTTATTAATATTGTACTGTGTTCTAACAGATAATATTCATGAATATCCTTATAAAATCTCTCAAACGTAATTTTTTCACAGCCGTCCAATTTTTTTTACAAATTTTAGCTTGTGTTTAATTTTGTATAATAGAAAACGCTTGTGTCATTGATAGGCCTACACTTACACTTTAATTGAGGACATGGATGGACAACGGCTTAAATTGAGAAAATCGCAGTCAAAGTTTTAGAAATGGTGGCAAATGAATACACACCTATTATTTTTGCTATTACAATGAGCATATAGCCTACATAGCAAAAAAAAACATGACTTTTTTTTTTTTCATTTCCCACCATTTCTAAAACTTTGACTGCGACTTTCTCAAAACTTTATTTTCTTACTTAAGTCGTTAGTTCACCCATGTCCTCAATTCATTTCATTTAGTGTTCTGCCCAAGGGCAGGTCTTTCACTGCAAATCCAGCTTTCTCCAATCTTTCCTATTTTCTGCTTCCTCTTTGTGTCTCCTCATGTAATCCATGATCTCAATTATATATTTGTATATGATAGGTAATTCACTTTACATAGGCATGTAAACGATAAAATATATTGAAATAAACCAGTAAGCTTATATAATTTTTGGGAAGGGTCAAACCCGGTATCCCCCCTTGCGTATGTCCCTACACATTGCACACATTTCACATTTTGTACGAGTACCTACACTTGCATATACAAAATAAAGACACTTTATCTTTAAGTTACAGTGTTTTTCATTCATCAATCACATTTCCATAGTTTGCTTCACAGTAGCTATTAAGAACATTTTCTAAATTATCCATCGAGTAGTTGTAGCGTATGTCACTCAGAATTAATTTATAAGCTGAAAAACACCTTCTACATTGACTGAAGAAACGGGACAATAGGTCTATTATAGATTTGGTAATTCGTGTTTCAGCTTCGTTATTCTTTCCCATTAAAATGTAATGAATTAAAGTTTTCAGTCTGGTGTTTTTCAGCAGCACCATATCCAACCTGTTTTTAACAATGCATGACATAATACACAGGAAACTTGGTGCGACTCTAGTTAGCAATGTAAGTAATGTTCACAATGGATTTTCTATAGCACGCGACACGAAGGTTTTTAAACGAAAAAGGTGAAAATGTGAAGTTTGCGCTGAGGTAGTTCCAGTGATTTCAGAAGTGAAAATCGTTGAATTTATAAGGGGCCTAAACTAATCAAACTTAACTGTCATAAATTCATATATGCAAGATATATAAGCGGAGTACGAAGGGAACTACTTCAGCGCTTATTTAGCCAAAACATAAATTACAAAATAGATAAAAATTGCAATTGATCGGTGTAGGTAACCTAAAAATGATTTAAGATGTGAAATAACGAGTTAGAAACTTCAAAATGAACGAAAAACGCACATTCCACTTTACTTAGTATATTCAAACACACCAAAAGCCTAAACTAAACTAACCTATCACAAATTCGTATAATAAGGCATAACAAAAGCCTAAACTAACCTGATGTCACAGATTCGTATATGCAAAGTATACGAAAAGCCTAAACAAACTAACCTAACCTAACCTGTCACAGATTCCCGTACCGTAGAACTTAGAAAAATACAGGTTGGAAGTTTCAGTGTCGCGTGCTATGATCATAGAAAAGCCTTAATAATTAAGTGAAGCGACTAACAAAATAAAATAATTAAAGCTAACCTTGAAACAATCCAGTGTTGCAGAAATGGATTAATCTCACCAGCGTGCATGAGGAAATTCGTTCAAATTCTTGAATTGACAGATGAGCATAGTATTACAAGAAACCGAGCTAGAGATCCAGGAAAAATTAAAGACACAAGGTTACAACATACTACGAAAGGGCAAAAATAAACCGTTGCTGAATAGCATGTAATACAGAGTCGAAGCAAGTCAACGTTAAGTATTTTCTGGGGTATTCCCAGACTTTAACCGTACAAAGAACTTAAGCAACATTGGCCAAAGCAAAACTTCATTTTAGTATTAGCGCCAGAACTTCACAACACAACAAAACTTTACTTTACCCAGGACTGGCAAATCCTATAGGCAAAATTTCCCTCTTTCCTAACTTTAAATTTCCTTTCAAATAGTAAATTTACCTTCCACTTTATAATTGGCTAAGAATAATAACCAAGACAGCCAAATTGTCCCGGATTCGAATTCTTTTTGGGGCTTTCCCTCAACCAATTGAAGCAGAATTTCTGGGTAACTTTCGGCGTTGGATTTCGGACTCATTTAGCCATCATTAATTCACATATCATCCATAGCTTAGCCCGAGTTAAATTCACGGTGCAGCATGCTGCTGTACTTGTACAAGAGGGTGGCTGTTCAGCTACCCAATCATTCACAGAATGGGAGTGGTAAGCACAATAAGCCTCAAGTTGCAGTACAAGCCTTTGGGTCCCTCCTACATATATATATATATATATATATATATATATATATATATATATATATATATATATATATATAAGAAAAAAATAGCCAAATTGGTAACAACAAATCCTATCGCAAACTCATGGCACCAACCTGCGGGAGATTCTCTCTGAGGCTTCTGCTGCGTGTGGAGTTCTGTGTGCGGCCATTTCCAAATGGCTGCTTACTCATTGAGCGTACTGTTTAAACACTCCCCCAGCAAGACTCTTTGGCAAGTCCATGTAATTGGATGCCAATTCGTCTTTTGTGTAGGTGCAAGTTTGCGATCGATCTATACTCTTTTTGACCTACATGTCCGGGGTCCCCATAATTTTTGTCGAGACACGCAAAAGTCCCGTATTTTAATCAAAATTTATTTCATAATGTAAAAATCAATAATTTCTCTGACATGTTTACTTCATAAATTAATGTTAAAATTATTTTTTATATTTGTATAAATGTTTGCAAATGTTTCATTTTGACATCAGCAAATATGAATGAAGTATGTATGATGGGTACCAGTACTGAGATACCACCTCATCTCACCAAACAATTGTATAACTCTTGAATTGTTCCAAATCTTAAACCTTCTATGCTAATATAAGATATATGGAATAGGTATGCCTATAATAAATGAAAATGAAAGAAAGATAAGAATAAAGTACTGTCAAATGACATAAACAATTTTTATTCATGTAAATTTATGTAAGGGCAATAGTTTTTTAATCTTACTTCATACATTTTTCAGTAACTTCTAACTTCTCTTTACAAAATAACGTCGATAGCAAAAGTGTCCCATACTTTCATGAGACATTTATGAAGACGTAATGGAAGAATTACAACTAGAACCTGTAATTAATTACGTAAAACATTATCAGAACTGGATAAATCATCTACAACGCATGCGTAGAGATAGAATCCCAAAAGACATGCTGCACTATCATCCAAACGGGAAGAGATCTCTCAGCCATCCAGAGAAGCTCTGGATTGAAAATTCAACTGTGAGATCATAACAGGCCATATGGCCTAATACTTGAAGGGAAGAAGAAGATTTATGGCAGGCTTAACGAATCCATATTCAACCCTCTGATCACATAGGCCAACACAAAGGTACCGGTATCTTTTTCCCTGCCAATCTAGTGATGTAGCTTTTAAGCAATGAGTGTTTCTCCATCTACAATAGGGTGCAAAAAAACTTGGTCAAGAATGTTATAGACAGACATATCAATATCGATGAGCATCAGACAAAGAGAAAAACCAAAGCTTTTAGAGTTTAGAGTCAGCGTCCATTTCTTGGATACAAAGGAAAGCATTGTAACTGCAATGCCACTGAGGCAGATTTCAGGCATTACATTTTAATATACTGTACATAATGATAATAACAGTAATATTGGTAATATTTTATCCAATCCTATAATTAAAACGCTTGTTATGATGCTATAAATTTTATTGTGTACAATTGGCCTAAATCTGGCACTCGTGCCAGTAAAGGTTAATTAGCAACTAGTATTCCTATTAAATATAGAATATAATCTAAATTTAACAGAAGAAATACTGAAATCAGAAGCAAGCACCGAAATAATGAAACAATTGTCTTTAGAGACAATTAATATTAGGTACCCTCCACAAAACTAGCTTCATTTATACACTGACAGATCCTTGATCTCCAGAGAACAAGGTGCCGGTGCAGGTGTTACGTGCTGTCTCTTCTCACTTTATAGATCTCTTGGCTATGGAACAACAAATTTTGATGGAGAAATCGTTGCAATAAGTGAAAGTCTCAGGAATCATTTATGCCACATCAATAAATTTAAAAATGCAGTTATATTGTCAGACTCCAAAGCAGCTATTCTATCAATAGTCTCTAAACACACACCTTCATCTCAAACAGCAGAAATAACTAAAATGCTCTCGCAATTAATGTCACTCAATAAAGGAATTGTATTCCAATGGATACCATCCCATTGTGAAATCCTGGGAAACGAGAATGTGGATGCTTTAGCAAAGAAGGGCAGCACTGCTACTTACAGACCTGTTACTAAATCTACGTATTGCTCTGTGAAGAGATTTATTAAATCTACATACTTAGACCTCAACAAACAAATTTGATAATACAATCTCAAGGGAAAAAACGGAACTCTCTGCATCATAATCCACAGTTAATTCCCGATTTACCACGAAAATCGTCTGTAGCTGCATTTAGATTGGCAACAGGCCATGATTGTTTGGCCAAACACCTGCATAGAATTGGAATATATCAGTCCCCTAACTGCCCATTGTGCAACTCAAACCAAGAAATGGATTCGGAACACCTCAAAATCTGTGCTTCAGTGGCTGGCCATGATAATATCTTTGAAAAATATTGGAGTGCAAGAGGTCAAATGACTTTATTGTCAAACGCCTGGCATTAGAAAACAACAACAGTATTCCATGACGTCATCACCGCCTTCACAATACAATTTTATACAATGTACAGTCTTAGAAAAACGCTTTGTCGCACATATGCTTTATAAGTCCCAGAAAGGAGAAAGCGTGCATGACCAGAGGACGAGAGACCTGGTTCACAAGAGAAGGACTAGCTGAGGTAATAAAATTAGTTTTGTTTCGTTGTATGTCTGATAATGCGCACTGCCTCCTTTCTGGGACTTATAAAGTTTCTGTATAATAAAACTTCTTTCTAAGACTGTACCCGTAAGAAAAAGCTAAAATCGTTGCCTTGAATTCTTCAAAACAACAACAAAATAACATTGTCTTAGAAACAGTTACTTAGCAACCATATTACGTCATATCCAGTACTCATGTCTCTACTACGTCATAACATTACATTTTGTAAATTGTAATAGTTTTTTTTTTTTACATATTCTAATGCTAGAATAGCATAAAACGTTGTATGTAACAAATGTCACAATTTAAAACAGAAACTAAATAAAAAACTATACTAATAGTTTATTGATAATAATGCAGATGCACTTCGATCCAAAAATCTAGACGTTCACGAGGAAGTTCATTGTATTGCTGATGGTGGAAGCAATCGTAGGATCATTATCATAGCCATAAATAGAAATAAACAGACAGCCGAAATAATTGATCGTACAATCAGATTTGAAATCCCAGCCACTCAACCATCTGAAGTGAACGAAGAGAAAAAGAAAATCTACGAGCCCACGATTCAGTACCTATCGGCGAAATACAACGTAGAAAAAAACACAGTTGCCGGTCTCTTCTTCGGAGCGAGAGGCACCATCCCGAAAGCCTTTGCAAAGTGGAGGGAAAAATACAAGCTGACGAGAGATCTTCAAGATGCCATCGTCACCACCATAATAAAATTTTCTGTAGTGATATTTCGTCAGCATCTTTATGGTGTACATTCAATTTAAATTATATTTGGTTCTATTTTTTTTTCTTATGTCTTAATCAATTTTGTCTGAAACTTGTTTATATAATTTTTCATTTTAAATTTTATTGTGAGCTATTCTATGTCGCAGGGCAAACCCAAAATATTGGGTCAGACCAATAAATTAAAATGTAACTAGTGTATAATCTTGGTAATAATTACACAAGTGAATGTTTCACAGTGTTTATAATGATAGGATACGACAGGATAGGATAGGATAAGACAATATATTAACCTTAGGATTTACAATGAATTCATGGCATCGCGAGAATAAGTAATAATATAAATGTTGTAACATATCATTCTATTTCAACTTGAATTCTCAATGAGAAATAATATATCTACAAAAATTAGTGTTACAATGAAGTCGTTTTAAAAACATTCTTATCTCTAGACATAATAAAATCGTAGAATTTCTGGAAAATATACAGTAATGTAGTCATCTCTTTCCAGCCTTTTCCAGACCACTAGCGTTCACACCCTTGCAATCTTCTTCCTCTTCCTCTTCTTCTTCCTCTTCCTCCTCCTTCCCTTCCTCCTCCTCCTTCTTCTTCTTCTTCTTCTTCTTCTTCTTCTTCTTCTTCTTCTTCGGTAACTTCACCCAGGTACCTGAAACACACAAAACTGAAGAGCAGTACACACAAGAAAGAAAAACTATATTACACAGGGGCGTATTTTGCGGGCTACCGGCCCAACTGTAATTTCAATGACGAAGTCATCAAAGTATTTTCTTCCCAATCAAGACGTCTGGAATTCGCATATAAATAGGTAAGGAATTTTATTATAGGGATTTTAAAATATATTTTGCGTAATAATAGGGTCAGCGGTAGCCCAGACCCTTAAACCAGTATACGCCACTGATATTATAGTGTCAATTTTGTAACTTTAAACTGTGATACCGATACTCACTGATGGTAAATGGCATGCAAGTAAAATAATGTTTCACTGACTTTTTAAATCTTGTATTCTTAAGGGCTTTTGTTTCAGTGGGGAGTTTGTTATAGAGACTTATTCCTTTATGTGATAAATTATCACGACTTCTGAAAAGCCTGTGTTAATTCAAAAGTAAATTACTACATGTTCATGTGGTTAATTTTATTGTGAAATACTGAGTTTGTTTTGAAATTATCGAAATTTTGGTGGATGACGAAGACTGTTTCAAGGATGTAAATACAAGATAGAAATAATAATTCAAGGTTTATGAATGTTTTTTTATTGCTTGATCGAATAGGTACCACGGTACACACTTTATAATTTTTAATATTCTCTTTTGTAGCTTATAATTATATAAATTAGAAATGTAAATGGCATTTAACCGCACTGATCTTCAGTGGTTTTAAAAATTTCATAGTTTATTATATTATAATATAAGAACACTCCTACTTACCAGTATACACAACTCGCATCTTCAGTTCACACCAACAAAATAATGAATTAATGAAGGTAGAAAGAAAATTTGAATGCAGCCATCATAATCATACTTATACAGAAAACAACGCAAATGCGAGTAACAGAACAGAGCTTGAAAGTAGAAACGAGCAGCATTATGGCGTGCATTAAATATATAGCCTAATTTAATGACAATCATAACGTGTGTGAATAGTGAGAAAAAACTGTCAGTGAACCATATGTTCTGAAGAATTTGACGTAATTACGCCTTCTATTAATATTATCTTTTACGCATCATGACGCTTAGATATAGACGTATTTATGTCAAGAAAATCCCAATTATAGTTTCTTATATTTAACTATCAGATTTTGAATTGCCGTAGTCCAAATACACCCTATCCAGATACAGATAATGGAGTAAGACGGACTGCGTGGAAAACCACGAGACACCGGGCATCTTACACATAAAACTTACATTAAAAAATTAAAGAAATCTGTTTATTAATATGTAAATATAAATGGAAAACTACTGTAATTGCAATAAAATACAAAACAGATTATTAAATATCTTTATTTGTTGATTATTTTACATATGGTACAGGTCGCATTACAATTTTTATCTTTGTTAGTTTAAAATTTAATTTATTAATACATTTTTATTGTTTTGTCAGTAATTCAATTTTTTTAAACGAAAGAATTTCAACAAATAGATTTATCAATTGAATTCTAAAAATAAATTAATCATCAGATGACTGAAAGCAAGTAATGGTCTCTTAAACCAAATTATAGTAATTTAGCAGCTACTTCTGATGAGAAAAATTATTCCCATTCCTGAGTAATCAACAGTTGAAGGTATCTTGGCATTGGATCTTACACTTGGATATGAGCTGTTCAGAGCAAAAGTGGTGTAAGTCAAACTTGGGTAATGAGGTTTAAAGTGAAAATTCTGCAAAATACAGCGCAAAGTAGCAATTAATATGTCTTTCGTACTATCCAGTGAGTACTAATAGTTTAAATAAATTGAATATTAATTGCTACTTTGCGCTGTATTTTACAGAATGTTTACTTTAACCCTCATTATCCATTTTTGACTTACACCACTTCTGCTCTCAACGGCTCATATAAAGTGACGCTGTTTTTTTTCGAATGGCCCTTCTCATACATATATTTACATCAAAAGACACAAACAGACACACACAGAGAATTAGAGGATGTAAATTCCCAAAATAGAATACATAGAGCAATAGAGAGATTGTAACTAAGAGTCTGCTATCAAATTTAAGTGTTATGTCTCATTAATTCCTACAGAATTTCATATTGACTGCCTCTGTGGTCTGTTGGTCAGCATGCTGGCTTCCAGATCAGGAGGTCCCGGGTTCGATTCCCGGGCTCAGCTCTCGGTGAATTTTTCTTGAAGAAGAGGAATTCCCTGGGTGTCTAGAGTCTGGAAATTTGTGTGATTGTGAGTGTGCCGGGTTAATATTAATTAACCAATCGTCAGGACTGTCGCTGGTTCAGTAACCTGAACACATGTTTCAGCGTCACATTGTTGACAAGTAACGCCATCTGTTAGCACAACCATAAAGCATCTAATAGATGCTATAGAGTATATCTGCACTACACTGAGACGAGATGTTCCCTCACAGTGGCATCCAGAATGACATTAAATTATGTGTACAATATAGTGTATAGATACAAAATAACAACTAGAACACTTACATAAGTATAAAAACAGACTACAGCATTAACCTGCTTTCTTTAAAAGAAACTGTCACTATAATAATTGCTTCACTGTTTAGCTTTAGAGTATGGAATACTAAATTATTACTTACAGAGAATTCATAGGATTTATATAATATACTGAATGTTTAGAACCTTAATCCTGATACAAACGTTTGATATAATTATACATTTCAATTATACATTTCAATATTTCGCATGCAAGCAATAGCTAAAATCCATAATCCGAAAACAAATCAGATAAAGAGCTTTCAAAATGAAATTAAACTCTTGCAGAAAAATAACAAGACAATCATCATACAATGGATACCATCTCACTATGATCTTGCTGGTAATGAAAGAGCAGATTTACTTACTTACTTATTTATTGGCTTTTAAGGAACCCGGAGGTTCATTGCCGCCCTCACATAAGCCCGCCATTGGTCCCTATCCTGAGCAAGATTAATCCAATCTCTATCATCATATCCCACCTCCCTCAAATCCATTTTAATATTATCTTCCCATCTACATCTCGGCCTCCCCAAAGGTCTTTTCCCCTCTGGCCTCCCAACTAACACTCTATATGCATTTCTGGATTCGCCCATACGTGCTACATGCCCTGCCCATCTCAAACGTCTGGATTTTAAGTTCCTAATTATGTTAGGTGAAGAATACAATGCGTGCAGTTCTGTGTTGTGTAACTTTCTCCATTCTCCTGTAACTTCATCCCGCTTAGCCCCAAATATTTTCCTAAGAGAAAGAGCAGATTTACTCGCCAAAAAATAAACCAAAATTCAACAATTAAGTAAACAAACAATTTATTATTTTGATATTAAACATATCAATAATGACAACTTCAAAGACGAATTGAAATACCTCATGATATGAGGCAAAAATTTGACAATTCATCAGTACCAGATGGACCAAGAAAAGATGCTGTTGCAATCTTCCGGATTACTACTGGGCATGACTGTTTGGCTCTCCACTAACACCGAATTTCTATCCTCCCATCTTCAGTGTCTCCTCTGTGTCAGGTAAGTGGTTCCATCATGAACAAAAAACATTTATTTTTGAAAGTCATTTTGAGAGTTGATTTCAGATAAGTTGACATTTATATTAAATTATAGTTGTGTAGTTGCAGTCTACAACTTATACATCTATATTAATACAGAATTAATTTTCTGTTTTATTACATTGCAAAGTTATATTCCCACAAATATTTTCGACTTATTTAAAATGTCATCTTCAAGTGGAGAACAAAATAAATGGCTCATTGAACACAGGTGATATACGAGGCCTGTCTAAAAAGTATCTGACCTTTAGCCAGAAAAAATATTTCAAAGACCTGACGGGGTTGGGACCCTAATCCCCTGCAAAGTAGGCCCCTTGTGCTTGCACACACTTAGCCCACCGATCCTTCCACTGCCGGAAACACCTCTGGAAGTCTTCTTTTGGAATGGTGTTCAGCTCCGTCATCGCGTTCCGCATTATCTCTTATCTACTCTCAAAACGGGATCCTTTCAGTGGTGTCTTCAATTTTGGAAACAACCAGAAGTCGCAAGGAGCCAGGTCTGGAGAGTAGGGAGGTTGGCGAACGGTTGTAATTCCATGTTTGGCCAAGAAAGTGTGGATCAATTGGGATGAATGTGCGGGGGCGCTGTCGTGATGCAAGTGCCAGTTGTTCGCCGCCCACATGTCTGGTCTTTTGCGCCGAACTGCATCACGGAGTCGTCGGAGAACATCTTGATAGTACTCCTTTGTCACCGTTTGTCCTTCCGGTGCGTATTCGTGATGCACAATTCCACGGACATCAAAGAAAACAGTCAGCATCACCTTGATTTTGCTTCGCACCTGCCGCGCTTTCTTCGGCCTTGGAGACTCGGGATGCTTCCTTCCATTGCGACGACTGCCTTTTTGTTTCTGGGTCGTACCCGTACACCCATGACTCATCTCCAGTTATCATGGTGTTCAGAAACCCAGGATCAGTGTTGGTGGTGTCCAGAAGGTCCTGTGCAACGTCACGACGGAGGTCTTTTTGTTCCGGGGACAACAACTTGGGCACGAATTTCGCAGCCACTCGGTTCATGTTCAAATCATCACGCGAAATTGCATGTGCAGAATCTTTACTCACTCCAACCTCTTCGGCAATCTCCCGCACGGTCAAACGACGATCTGCCATCACCAAATTTCGCACCCTCTCAACAACAGCTGCACTGAGAGTAGTTTGAGGCCTGCCACAACGCTGCTCACTCTCCGCTGATGTGCGGCCATCTTTGAATCGGTTGAACCACTCCTTAATTTGTGTTACACCCATTGCATCTTCCCCAAACACCTGCTGAATCTTATGAATTGTCTGACTTTGAGAATCACCAAGCTTTTGACAAAATTTGATGCAGTATCTTTGCTCAATTCGTTCAGTCATCTTGCGAGAAAACTAAATCCGACAAACACTTAGAACAGCACCTTACTTGGCGACCACCAGCCAGTGACTGGCACAAGCGAATGCAGTGAAAAAATTCAAGCATCCGCATTACGGTTCCTTCTTCCACCGTGCACAGTGGTGCTGCCTTAGAATCACTACTTTGCGCGGGAAAATTTAAGATCGGATACATCTTAGACAGGCCTCGTACAGTGAGAGAATATTTGTGCATATTATAAAATTGAACATATGTAAAAGCATTATAAATTATATGTGAATACTGGAGTGGTTCTAAGTCAGTGATGTCAATCAAAGCATATATGCGCTACGAGAACACTTGTGCCTGGAGCATGCAGATTGCGCCAGCTATGAATACATACTGCAGTGAGGGTTGTACAGTGTACAGTTGGCATTAATCATGCACCCAGCGAAGAGATCGTGCAACAAGTTCCAGGTCGAATGGGCACTGGAGTTCCTATGCAAGGAACAGGAAGGAGATATACAGTGCTTAATATGTGGTAAACATACGATTAGTAAGAAAAGCAGCATACAGCGACATTATTCAACACACCATGAACAAACATACAGATATATCGAGGGGGAAAAACGATTAAAATTATTAGATACATTACAGAATACCGTAAGTACAAATATCTGGATTATTTATGTATTAATTAATTGATTATTTCTTTATTGAGTGTCCTTACAGGAAGTTATCTCCAATTGCAAGGAACCAAAAGAAGCAATACAAACAACAAATTAAAAATAAAAGATACATAAACATGTGCTGTAAATACACAGTTTACAAAAGTTGAGTGTATATACTAATGTGATAAACATTTAAGTTCCAAACACGTAAATTGAATTACAGATGTATACATAACAAAGAAATAAAGTACAGATATAAAAGAGTTATTAATTGAAGACATTTCTGTAAATAAATAGTGTTTAAATTTAATACATGATGTTGCAAAACCGAAGTCTATAATTTTACATAATTTATTGTATGTACTACAAAGTACATGGTATTAATAATGAAGTACAGAGTGATTTATATAGAACTGACACATTTATTTTTTTAATTATTCCGTTGGAAATTCATTCAGTGACCCAATTTTAGCACCAAATTAAGCAGAATGTTCTGGAGTTTCGATTCCTTGTCACTAGATGCGCAGATGTTTATGTTTTATTCCTATTGTTGGCAGAACTGACCCAATTTTAGCACCAAATTAAGCAGAATGTTCTGGAGTTTCGATTCTTTGTCACTAGATGCGCAGATGTTTATGTTTTATTCCTATTGTTGGAAGCACTAGATGCGCAGATGTTTATGTTTTATTCCTATTGTTGGCAGCTGTTTTCGACATTTTGTGTCAACGTGAAAATGCAGTACACATTAAATCAACGACTCTTCCTTGTGAAGCAATACTGGATTACGAATTCAATTACAGCTACTCAAAGGGCATACCAGAGAGAATTTGATGTTCGCAATCCTCCCAAAAGAAACACAATACTGGGACTGGTAAACAAATTGGAAACAACTGGACTGTGAACACTGCAGAGTACCGACTTATTTTCATGGAGTTTGTTGAGGAACTGGACGATGTAGAGCTGAGTCAAGGATATTTTCAGCAAGATGGCGCTACATGCCATACATCAAATGAATCCATGGAACTAATTGCAAGTTTCTTTGACGACCGAATAATTTCCAGGAACCTGTGGCCACCGAGATCTCCGGATTTGACAACGCCGGACTTCTTTCTATGGGGTTACTTAAAAGACAGGGTTTACGCCACACGTCCCCAGACATTGGACGATCTGAAGCACAACATCACACAGGAGATTCAAGCTATTGACAACAGAGTCCTCCAACGAGTGGCCAGTAACATGGAACGACGTGTTGAGTTGTGCCTCATGCAGGATGGAGGACATTTTCAACATTTGCTATAGAGGTAAATAATCTCCCAAAATTCCTCTACATTTTAGGTATAATAAGTTGTCACTAGCAGAATTCGTTTTGAAACAATTAATGAAAGAAATGTGTCAGTTCTATATAAATCACTCTGTATTTTGATAAGATACAGTTTTAGAAAATAGAACTCATAACAATTGTCGAAAATAATATTATTTTCGCCATTACAGAAGATAGTAATTCTAATAACCAAGAATATTAAAAAATCATTCTATCTGTTATGTTATTTTTAAGTTACTAAAGCAGCATTAGGCTATAATAGGCTACAAAACTAACCTTGGCTGACTATTGTAAACCATATATAAATTATTCAGCTATCGGATAATTGCACTTAATAAAAATGTATAAACAAATGTGTAACGAATTACTACATCTGGACACCAGATCATTTCCACTTTGTCCGCCCCTGTGTCTTGCTCGTTTCGGAATTCCACTCCAGCACATAAGCATGTGAAGGAATCGAACGTCGTTCATGCAGTCTTTCTTTGACATCGCTATTCTAAGTCATTTTGGCATGCAATAAATAACAATTAATAAAATTTGTAAAATGTTAAAATTAGCCTTATAATGATAACCACACTTTAATTGAATCTTTAAATATTATATAACCAATTTAGGTCAAGTTGTATGCACATATTTGAAATTTAAAATATTTAGAAGTTTAAAAATAGCAGTAAATATCTGCTAGTGATACTATGTTCAGATAAGAAAGGTCACTGAAGAGATACAAGCACTGGTATTCTATGTGTGTTTGATTTTCAATCACTTGTAGCGATGAGTTGTAACAGACATAGTATTTAAGATGAAGAATGTGGAGCCAGATGTCAAAGAAATGTCATTGTTGACAATGTTGTACAAAATGTTAAATGAATGCTTCACAATAAAGTCAGAACTGAAACTAACGAACAGGTGAATACCACTCTCAAAATTAATTTAAAATCGACAGTGCACAATATTTAACATCTGTACTGCAAAACTGTCAAAACACCTTTTCAATATGTTTCACAATAAATTAAATTTCATATCGTGTCAGCATCATTTTATTACAAAGTTGATACTAGGCAGTAGATCTCTTTATTATAAAGATAGTATAGTTATAACTCGAACCTGCCTCAGCATCAAGCACAGGGATTATACTGAAGAAGTGGTAGGAGGACTATGCATTATGTCGATGTAGATTTTGTTACTCTGACAGTGAAAAATTAGAGAAAGCAAAACGATTATGGATTAAAAAAAATATTCAAATCTAAAAATGTAATTTTTTTAAGTACAAGGTTGGAGGTTGGGCGAAGGGCTAACAACCCATCACCGTAAAAAACAGCTTGTTACGAAACCTAACAGTAAGCTTCGGAATGGGACTGATTCTCCGGCACGACCACAGCAAAGGAAAAAGGTTATAAGATTTGGTACATGGAACGTAACTAGTCTTTATAGAACAGGAGGGGTAACATTAGTAGCAAAAGAACTTGCTAGATATAGAATAGACTTTGTGGGAGTACAAGAGGTTAGGTTAGATGGGAATGGCATATCACAAATAGGCGATTACTTATTGTATTATGGGAAGGAAAAGATAATCACCAAAAAAATTGGAGATTTATCCTTCGAAGAGGTGGAAAAATTCAAATATCTTGGAGCAACAGTAACAAATATAAATGACACTCGAGTTAAACGCAGAATAAATATGGGAAATGCCTGTTATTATTCGGTTGAGAAGCTTTTGTCATCTAGTCTTCTGTCAAAAAGTCTGAAAGTTAGAATTTATAAAACAGTTATATTACCAGTTGTTCTGTATGGTTGTGAAACTTGGACTCTCACTTTGAGAGAGGAACAGAGATTAAGGGTGTTTGAGAATAAGGTTCTTACGAAAATATTTGGGGCTGAGAGGAATGAAGTTACAGGAGAATGGAGAAAGTTACAGAACTGCACGCATTGCATACTTCACCTGTCATAATTAGGAACATAAAATTCAGACGTTTGAGATGGGCAGGACATGTAGCACGTATGGGCGAATCCAGAAATGCATATAGAGTGTTAGTTGGGAGGTAGGAGGGAAAAAGACCTTTGGGGAGGCCGAGACGTAGATGGGAGGATAATATTAAAATGGATTTGAGGGAGGTGGGATATGATGGTAGAGACTGGATTAATCTTGCTCAGGATAGGGACGAATGGCAGGCTTATGTGAGGGTGGCAATGAACCTACGGGTTCCTTAAAAGCCAGTAAGTAAGTAAGTACAAGGGGAGGGGGTCAAACTCGGTAACCCCCCTTGCATAGCTCATGAGTCCTCCAGACATGTTTTACAATTGGAGTGGGACATACTGAACATATTTTATAATTTGGCTTATGATGTGGGACTTGTCGGACACCCTGTAGGTCACACGACACTAGTACTGGCATGCAAGATAATAGGATCAGTACGATTAACTGCTACAAACATCCCAAAAACCAAAAAATTTTTGTATAAGCTGTGCGGATGCTTTAGCAAAGAAGGGCAGCACTGCTACTTACAGACTTGTTGCTAAATCTACGTATTACTCTGTGAAGAGATTTATTAAATCTATATACTTAGACTTCAACAAACAAAATTTGATAACACAATCCCAAGGGAAAAAATGGAACTCTCTGCATCAAAATCCACAGTTAATTCCCGATTTACCACGAAAATCGTCTGTAGCTGCATTTAGATTGGCAACAGGCCATGATTGTTTGGCCAAATACCTGCATAGAATTGGAATATATCAGTCCCCTAACTGCCCACTGTGCAACTCAAACCAAGAAATGGATTCGGAACACCTCAAAATCTGTGCTTCAGTGGCTGGTCATGATAATATCTTTGAAAAATATTGGAGTGCAAGAGGTCAAATGACTTTATTGTCAAATGCCTGGCATTAGAAAACAACAACAACTTTTTTTTCCACAGAATAAATGGCGCTATACTCACTCATCACTGACAAGTCCTACTTTATCAACGATTCCTGAGTGGAGAAATATTTGTTGTGCTCCTTCTTACGCAGTAGTGTCCTATCAGTTCTTGCAGAAGCTGCGATGTGAACCTCATTGTGAAGTAGAATATGAATTCCACAATGCTAAGTACGCTGCACCCCAGAAAAAGGCTCACTAGTCCGCCTGCCCCCACTGAAAAAGGTTAAGCAAAGATATTGTCACTTTAGTTGACTGTTCTATCCTATGTAATACAGAATGTTCCAAAAAAATAAGTTACATAATGAAGCAAAATGGAGTACAGGCAAGACAAACGCAGGTAAAGTCATCAGGCAAAACTAATTTTTAGGCAAGGGCACCGGTAAGAAAAATAGATGTGTAGACAAGATTGATTGTAGGCAAGATATCATAACATGTACTAACTGGAATCCATAATTGTACCTATTTTTAAAAAGGGGGACAAAACCAACTGTGGTAACTTTCGAGGAATATCACTTTTGTTGACGTTGTACAAAATTTTGTCCAATATTCTTTTGAGAAGATTAACTCCGTACGTAGATGAAATTATTGGGGATCATCAGTGCCGTTTTCGGCGTAATAGATCGACTATTGACCAAATTTTTTGAATTCGACAGATAATGGAGAAAAAATGGGAGTATAAGGGTACAGTACATCAGTTATTCATAGATTTCAAAAAGGCATATGACTCGGTTAAGAGGGAAGTATTATATGATATTCTTATTGAATTTGGTATTTCCAAGAAACTAGTTCGATTAATTAAAATGTGTCTCAGTGAAACATACAGCAGAGTCCGTATAGGTCAGTTTCTATCTGATGCTTTTCCAATTCACTGCGGGCTAAAGCAGGGAGATGCACTATCACCTTTACTTTTTAACTTCGCTCTAGAATATGCCATAAGGAAAGTTCAGGATAACAGGCAGGGTTTGGAATTGAACGGGTTACATCAGCTTCTCGTCTATGCAGATGATGTGAATATGTTAGGAGAAAATACACAAATGATTAGGGAAAACACGGAAATTTTACTTGAAGCAAGTAAAGCGATCGGTTTGGAAGTAAATCCCGAAAAGACAAAGTATATGATTATGTCTCGTGACCAGAATATTGTACGAAATGGAAATATAAAAATTGGAGATTTATCCTTCGAAGAGGTGGAAAAATTCAAATATCTTGGAGCAACAGTAACAAATATAAATGACACTCAGGAGGAAATTAAACACAGAATAAATATGGGAAATGCGTGTTATTATTCGGTTGAGAAGCTCTTATCATCCAGTCTGCTGTCAAAAAATCTGAAAGTTAGAATTTATAAAACAGTTATATTACCGGTTCTTCTGTATGGTTGTGAAACTTGGACTCTCACTCTGAGAGAGGAACATAGGTTAAGGGTGTTTGAGAATAAGGTGCTTAGGAAAATATTTGTGGCTAAGAGGGATGAAGTTACAGGAGAATGGAGAAAGTTACACAACACAGAACTGCACGCATTGTATTCTTCACCTAACATAATTAGGAACTTAAAATCCAGACGTTTGAGATGGGCAGGGCATGTAGCACGTATGGGCGAATCCAGAAATGCATATAGTGTGTTAGTTGGAAGACCAGAGGGAAAAAGACCTTTGGGGAGGCCGAGACGTAGATGGGAGGATAATATTAAAATGGATTTGAGGGAGGTGGGGTGTGATGATAGAGACTGGATTAATCTTGCACAGGATAGGGACTGATGGCGGGCTTATGTGAGGGCGGCAATGAACCTCCGGGTTCCTTAAAAGCCATTTGTAAGTAAGTACTAACTGGAATGTCTTTATCTCCCGCAGGTGATCTATGACACTACATGCATGAGGGCGTTCTCAAACACTTTAGTCTCGTTGCCTGCAGGTACTTGAATCGAAGATATCCTGGTCAGTGGATTGACAGAGGTGGATCAATTGCCTGGCCTTCACGTTCACCTGATATAAACCCCTTGGATTTAGGTCCATAATACACTTAAGCGAGAAATATGTAATATGTTTGTCGAGCTATGGAAAATGTTTTCCTTTAGCACTGAGTAGCGCTCGAAATAAGGCATAGCTGACATTGGTCGGCTAGCGATTTTTTGAAAACATAGCTACGTACTTCTCCCTCTCACAGGTAACCTAACCTAATTGTAGCCTATAAAATTTATATTACGTGAATGAAATTGAACAATTAATATAAAGTCAGATGTTCAAATTGATGTAACTTTATTTCTACCAGCGCATATCAAACCCAAAGACTTTGTATCGTATGATATATGTCTTTGATCAAACTGCCTTCCATATGGTGTAATGACGTAATAAAATTCGTGTTTTAATTATCTATACAGAGATGGCTCCACTGTGTAGCAACATGGTTCTCATTCTAGTATGAAGACGTTAGGCTAAGCTATGCTGTGTCCACACATTACATAGTTCATAGCTCTCGCTGTAGTGTGTTACAGGCCTTATACTTGTGAGACCATTTACAACTCTGGTTTATTCGTCTGCAGTGGCAGATGTGGCCACTCTCAGCAATGGAACTATAGCAGGTTGTGAGACAATATGAAACACCAGAAATTTGGGAGTGTCTTCGCACGTGCAATGAGGGCCCATACCTTGGGAACCGAGCACTTCCATACCTATGTACAGTTCCAGAAAAAAAAATGGCCAGCTTGAATTTTATAAGCTCCAGATTCAATACACTGCGCATGCTCAGTGGCACACACAAGATCGCTTTGGCAGTTATTGAAATTAAATTTACGTCAATTGTTGTAACGCGAAAGGCATTTGAAAAGACGCAATGAAAACGGATCTATTCTCAATAGTAGATGAATATTTATAAATTGTGCAGTAAAAGAGAATTGTAGTAAAGGAAATGAATCTGCATAATTAATAAAAAAACTTTTTCCTCAACAGTATCCGAACCCTGAACTTCGTAGTCTGCGAGCAAGCATGCTAGCACAGAGCTATCAAAATGCTTGCAAGGAATTATAGCAATCAGGGTTGTCATACTCTACTGTGTTCGTTTATATAATGACTCTTGGCCATTAATTTGATCTTATTTTCAGACCAATTTCGTCTTTTTACATTAGTTGTAAAATCCTTCCTATAATACTATTAGAATAACACTGGGTTGAAAACCGTTGTTAACTTGTTGTGGTGTGAATCGTGCTGTGTAAGGATCTTCAAGAATTGGGCCATTTTTTTGTACATATAAACAATTTTCATTGTTCACATAATATGAGGAACATTCTTCTTATTTTTGTGACACAAAGTTGCGGAAACACAAAATTACGGCACTAGTAATTGAAGACATTATTACTAGAGCTAGGATTTATATGTAGTAAGAGTTAAAAATGACGCCGAGTATAGTTGAGTCGATGTGATGCCAGTTAAGAAGGTTTTAAGTCTGGTTGACAGGACTCGAAATGCAAGAAAAGTCACAAGGACTAGACAATGCAGCTTTCAAATCCCCCGCTATTTTGTAAGTGGTGGTTAAGAGGATTAAAGACCCTTAGTGCTAACTAATGGAAGTACTGAATGACAAGAATGGCAAGTATAAAGAGTGGGAGGCATGGCTTGCATGTTTATAAACTATACTTACTTACTTACTGGCTTTTAAGGAACCCGGAGGTTCATTGCCGCCCTCACATAAGCCCGCCATTGGTCCCTTTCCTGAGCAAGATTAATCCAGTCTCTACCATCATATCTCACCTCCCTCAAATCCATTTTAATATTATCTTCCCATCTATGTCTCGACCTCCCAAAAGGTCTTTTTCCCTCCGGCCTCCCAACTAACACTCTGGATTCGCTCATACGTGCTACATGCCCTGCCCATCTCAAACGTCTGGATTTAATGTTCCTAATTATGTCAGGTGAAGAATACAATGCGTGCAGTTCTGCGTTGTGTAACTTTCTCCATTCTCCTGTAACTTCATCCCTCTTAGCCCCAAATATTTTCCTAAGAACCTTATTCTCAAAAACCCTTAATCTCTGTTCCTCTCTCAAAGTGAGAGTCCAAGTTTCACAGCCATACAGAACAACCGGTAATATAACTATGTTTATAAACTATACCGTCTAAAAATACTAGCTTTTACTACATACGAATCCTAGCTCTAATTATTACAAAAACAGCCACGTACATTTCACGTGCATGAAAAAAAAAGGTAGTGTTCGTGCAATAAGGAGCGGGAAAAACAATCTCATAAATAGTTGTATGCTAGAGTCAAGTCAAAATGCTAATTGAATAACACATTTAAACATATTTAAAATCAAACGAATAAACAACATTTCTTGCATTTTACAGTATATTTATAGAGGAATATTTTCTAACGCCTCAACCAACTTCATTTCTGTAAAACAGTGAATAGGAATAATGAATAAAATTTTCAGATTTTCGAAACAACCGACAGAATACTGTCATTGAAAATAAATAAAGTATTGGAAAAGTTTTGTGTCTGTTCACTACAATTATCGATCCATGTCAATAATACTAAATTTCGAGGATATTGGAGTATGAAATACATAGAGAACTCATCTCAAATATAAGCAAAATGAAAATGTAGCATTGGATAACATAAGAGATATCACGTGTTACTGTGTATTAAGCTGCATTGTTTTAAAGTTAATGTAGAGTTAATGCTTACCGAAAGTTTCCAAACTGCCTCTGTTCAACCGGACTTGCATCTTCTTATATGACGGCAAGTATGTTATATGCATAGTAGTTTTGTCTGCGTCGGTATAATTCCTGTAGAGAAGCAATCAACAATCACATCAGTAAATGTCATAGTTCATTCCTATCTTCTTATAGACCTGTGACAGGGGTGTGGCATCCATAGATGTGGTGGAAGTGTTGCTTTCTCTTTTATTTTTAGAGAAAAAACATTTTTTTATTTGTATATGGATAAGGTCATTATTATTACTTTTTCTTATATTTTGTGTTTATGCAACGTTTTGACTCAAGATGAATCTGAACATGCGGATGATGTGAAATGTTACTGTGATGTTACCTTACAAATATATCTGCTTGTCATAACGAGTTGCTAGGGGAAAGAAAAGGGAGGCAAAGATACCGAAGCATTATTCTTTCTCTCTCTCTCTCACAGTATGTAACTAGCCAGTGGCTTCTGCCTGTTTCTGACGTTTCTCTGCTGTATTGACAAGAAGAATCAGTCATCTAATATTCGCAACATGATACTGTGTAACATTTCAAAATTCAAATCACTATAATGTTATTTATCAGTAGCCACATTTGTTAATATTAGAACTACAAAATATAACATTACTAGTAAATAATAATAGTAATAGTAATAATAATAATAATAATAATAATAATAATAATAATAATAATAATAATAGGCCTAATACATAATCACTATATGTGAATATGTTGTTGTTGTTTTCTAATGCCAGGCGTTTGACAATAAAGTCATTTGACCTCTTGCACTCCAATATTTTTCAAAGATATTATCATGACTAGCCACTGAAGCACAGATTTTGAGGTGTTCCGAATCCATTTCTTGGTTTGAGTTGCACAATTGGCAGTTAGGGGACTGATATATTCCAATTCTATGCAGGTGTTTGGCCAAACAATCATGGCCTGTTGCCAATCTAAATGCAGCTACAGACGATTTTCGTGGTAAATCGGGAATTAACTGTGGATTATGATGCAGAGAGTTCCATTTTTTCCCTTGGGATTGAGTTATCAAATTTTGTTTGTTGAAGTCTAAGTATGTAGATTTAATAAATCTCTTCACAGAGTAATACGTAGATTTAGTAACAGGTCTGTAAGTAGCAGTGCTGCCCTTCTTTGCTAAAGCATCCGCATTCTCGTTTCCCAGGATTCCACAATGGGATGGTATCCATTGGAATACAATTCTTTTATTGAGTGATATTAATTGAGAGAGCATTTTAGTTATTTCTGCTGTTTGAGATGAAGGTGTGTGTTTAGAGACTATTGATAGAATAGCTGCTTTGGAGTCTGATAATATAACTGCATTTTTAAATTTACTGATGTGGCATAAAAGATTCCTGAGACATTCACTTATTGCAATGATTTCAATGTGAATATGTGATTTTCGTGATTCTGTCCGCTCAGTCCAACTGTTCTCGAGTTTTACTCATATTCAAAGATAATCCATTAACCTGAAACCAATGCTTAGCAAAATCTAGAGAATGCTTCACTATAAGGTTTAGGACCTCCATACTATTATTGGAGCAATAAAGTGTAGTGTCATCGGCAAATAAAACACAGTCACTACCAATATTACAAGGTAAATCAGCCATCATTATAAGAAACAAGAGGAGTCCCAAAACAGATCTCTGAGGAACTCCAGTTTCAAGTTTTAGAGGATTGGAATATGTGCCATTGACATAAGTTTGTTGAGTAAGATCAGTTAAAAAACTTGCAAATCCAATTCAGTACCGGTGATGTACCGGTACCGAAGTACATATGATATTTCCATGCAAGAATTCTGCGTTATCATATGATGAAGGATGGATGGAGCAGAGAAAAATTCTCTCTGGCACTGGGACTCAAACCCAGGTTTTCAGCTCCACGTGCTGATGCTTTATCCACTAAGCTGTGGACCTGGTTGGCGAGTTGGTATAGCGCTGGCTTTCTATGCCCAAGGTTGTGGGTTCGATCCCGGGCCAGGTCGATGGCATTTAAGTGTGCTTAAATGCGACAGGCTCATGTCAGTAGATTTACTGGCATGTAAAAGAACTCCTGCGGGACAAAATTCCGGCACAACCGGCGACGCTGATATAACCTCTGTAGTTGCGAGTGTCGTTAAATAAAACATAACATTTTCCACTAAGCTTCACCAGATTTCAGTCCTGATGCCGGATTGAATCCTCTCAGTTTAAGTTCCACCTCTCAGTTTCCCTTTAGTGGCCAACCCTCATGCATTGTGTCACAGATGTGTGCCAGAGAGAATTTTTCTCTGCTCCACACATCCTTCATCATATGATAATGCAGAATACCTGCACGGAAATATCAATTGTACTTCGGTACATTACAGTAATATGATATGCGTAAATAATCACTTCGTGATTTAAGAGGCACTCACTCCATCGGATCCCAGCCATTTAGTCACTCGTAATGACTGCATCTCTGCACAAAGTGTGTTGGACACTAAAGGGAAACTGAGAGGATTCAATACAGCATTGGGACTGGAATCCGTTGTGGCTTAATGGATAAAGCATCAGCACGTAGAGCTGAAAATCCTGGGTTGGATCCCAGTGTCGGAGAAAATTTTTCTCCACTCCACTCATCCTTTATCATTACTAATAATGGCTTGATGAGAGATGCAATCAAACACTTTCAATAAATCATACAAGGTGACCAAAGTCTGGTTATGATTTTCGATATTGTGAATAACAGTAAATGGTAGATACCAAGTCTTCTTCAGCATCAATAGTGGACAATTTTTTCATAAAACTGTACTGAACTTTGGAAAAAAGAGTATTATTTTCAAAGTAATTGGTTAATTGAATTTTTATCAATCATTTAAAGATTTTAGAGAATATAGTCTGATAATCAGAGATTTTCTTACCTCTCATTTCTTATTAAGTTGAAAAATGATGTAGCACAGTTTGGCAGACACTGGCAATCTGCAATAGCTCTAGAAGATAGAAATTTTTCTGCAAGAAACAAATCCGTAATATAGTTGAATGTATCAATTAAATTCCATGAATACCAATGATGTCGTGGAAAATTTCAACACAATGTAAATTACAGAAATGAGAACTTTGAAATTGATTGTACCTAGACAACGAACTTGTAGGAGCTAAACGATGGCATTTAAAACACTAAAACGAAAATAAAAATGATGAGAGGGATTATATTATTTATTAAATATAACCGGTACGTCTTTAAAATCCCGAAAAGACTAAGTATATGATCATGTCTCGTGATCAGAATATTGTACGAAATGGAACTATAAAAGTTGGAGATTTATACTTCGAAGAGGTGGAAAAATTCAAATATCTTGGAGCAACAGTAACAAATATAAATGACACTCTGGAGGAAATTAAACGCAGAATAAATATGGGAAATGCGTGCTATTATTCGGTTGAGAAGCTTTTGTCATCTAGTCTGCTGTCAAGAAATCTGAAAGTTAGAATTTATAAAACAGTTATATTACCGGTTGTTCTGTATGGCTGTGAAACTTGGACTCTCACTTTGAGAGAGGAACAGAGATTGAGGGTTTTTGAGAATAAGGTTCTTAGGAAAATATTTGGGGCTAAAAGGGATGAAGTTACAGGAGAATGGAGAACGTTACACAACGCAGAGTTGCACACATTGTATCCTTCACCTGACATAATTAGGAACATTAAATCCAGACGTTTGACTATTTTTATTCATTATTTCCTCCTTACTTAAACAAATATTTCAATAAAACACCTTTAAGGATATTTATAATATTTAAATATGTTTTACAGAACTCTTTATTGCAAACTTGGCAAAATATTCATCTATCAAGTAATGTGAATTCATGAATCTGCTGTCGAATAACGAAGCTTTAGTAGATTTCATTTTTAGTATTACATGACGAAAGACTTTCCACAAGTAAATACGGTATTTGAAGCTCAGAGAATCAAATGCTGTGTATTATTCAAGTTAGAATTTGAGCCGTTCAGAGCAAAAGTGGTGTAAGTCAAAATTGGGTAATGAGGTTTAAAGTAAAAATTCTGTAAAATACAGCGCAGAGTAAGCAATTAATATGTCCTTGCTATCCACTGACTACTAATTGTTTAAATAAATAGAATATTAATTGCTACTTTGCGCTGTATTTTACAGAATGTTTACTTCAACCCTCATTACCCATTTTTACTTACACCACTTCTGCTCTGAATGGCTCATTTATAAAACAGTTCTATTACCAGTTGTTCTGTATGGTTATGAAACTGGACTCTCACTTTGAAAGAGGAACAGAGGTTAAGGTTGTTCGAGAATAAAGTGCTTAGGAAAATATTTGGAGCTAAGAGGAATGAAGTTACAGGAGAATGGAGAAAGTTACACAACACAGAACTGCACGCATTGTATTCTTCACCTGACATAATTAGGAACATTAAATCCAGACGTTTGCGATGGGCAGGGCATGTAGCATATATGGGTGAATCCAGAAATGCGTACAGAGTGTTAGTTGGGAGACCTGAGGGGAAAAAAGACCTTTGGGGAGGCCGAGACGCAGATGGGAGGATTATATAAAAATGGATTTGAGGGAGTTGGGATATGATGCTAGGGATTGGACTAATCTTGCTCAGGATAGGGACTGACGGAGGGCTTATGTGAGGGCAGTAATGAACCTCTGGGTTCTCTAAAAGCCATTTGTAAGTATTATGTATATTAAGAACCCGAAGGTGTATATATTTTTCCAAAATAACGCAAAATCGAACAATAACGTGAATTTGTCAAAATTACGAACTTTATGCGAATTAGATGTTTGCTGTTGTTGGTTTTTTAAGACTTTTTAAAATTTTTCCATCGCCACAAAAGTCATATTCAGCTCTTGATGTGTTCTGTCCAGAATTCATTAACAGTAATGTAGATATGACTCTAATGGGAAAGGTGTTGTCTATTCCGTTCTTTGGAAGTCAAAATGATTCTGTGATAATAATAATAATAATAATAATAATAATAATAATAATAATAATAATAATAATAATAATTATAATATAGGAGAGTAAAATTACATTTCATCCGCGAGTGGAAAGTTTAGTGCCTGAGGCAAAGCTGAGTGTGATCATTTCCAGAAATGCATAAGATCTGTTTACTCTCGAATGCTATACAAGATTTTATCCATTACTGGTATCTAAATTGAAATTCAAATTGTAAGCGTTTTCTTTTTTGTAATATGTTGTTTGTGAAGAAGTTATAAATGAATGGATGTATGAATTTTATTGTTACTTATGTGTTGGTTGTCAAGAAGAGAGTGATTTAAAAACTTTTAATTCACTGCTGTGAATAAAGTCCTATACATTGATGATATAAAAGGAGAAGAGTTAGACCAACACTGTGGATTGTGTCCTGGTATAGCTCAGGTGGAAAGAGCGCTCAGTGCGCATAGGTGGGAGGATCTGGGTTCGATTCCCGGTGCTGGAACGAATTTTTCTCAAATTAATAAATATATACAGTATAGCTACTTATAGTCAATGTTTATTCAAAGAGATGGCGAGGCCTCATATATGAATATACAGAGTGTCCCATTTATCTTGTGAACCTATTGTAACTTTTTTGTTTGGCTAAGTATTGGAATTTTTGTTTTTGAGAGTTATGTTAGAACGAGGGGCTAACATGAGTGTAGAGATTTGGTGCATGTAACTACATTATGATACAAGATACACGTGACGTCATCAATTTTTCAAATAGCACTACATTCTATAATCATGTTACATTGATTACACACATTAAGACGAGTTCAAAAATGTATCACAATGTCAGCTTTCCAATCAATAACAACAAAATGCCATCAGAATGTGCCATTTGTTGTGGTGCTCATTCATCTTGTGCATTAACTTACACAAAACGAAAGACGACTGACGTCTGTACACATTGTGTGTATTGTGTTTGCTGTCTTAACATGTAAACAAACCACAACAACTGTCGACGTCACAATCCACGTAAAGTGGCCTGCACATTCTCTGGACCTGTGGCCACTCGACTTCTTCCTGTGGGGTACTGTAAAGGACAGTGTGTACCAGAACATTCTGACAATACCAGACGACATGCAGCAATGCATTCGACAGGCTTGTGTTTGCATTCAGCCAGCAACATGCCGGGCAGTCATACGGTCTTTCGGGGAACACTTTCTAATGTGCACCATTTGGAACATTTTCTGTGACTCTCAAAGCATAACATTATCACATTGGAAGTATGTTTTTGTTTCGTTTTGTTGTTGCTGTTGATTAGGAAGGTGACATTGTGATACATTTTTGAACTTGTCTTAATGTGTGTAATCAAAGTAACATGATTAAAGTATGTAGTGCTATTTGAAAAATTGATGACGTCACGTGTGTCTTGTACCATAATGTAGTTACATGCACCAAATCTCCACACTCATGTTAGCCCCTCGTTCTAACATAATGCTCAAAAACAAAAATTCCAATACCTATCCAAACAAAAAAGTTATAATAGCTGCATAATATAAATGGGACACCCTGTATGTATATACCATTGTTTAGGTTTCTAAGGACAGTGAAATAAAGACCAGTTTAGATACCAATCATTGATAAAAAATTAACCTACCATTATTCTTCACAAGACATTGTATTCCTTTCATGTCACACCTTGGTACATCCCCTGCAATAAACCATAATAGAATGAGATAATACATTTCATTGAACACACATGAACTGTATAAGTGAGGTTAAAAAGGTAAAGGTAAAGGTATCCCCGTAACATGCCATGAAGGCACTTGGGGGGCATGGAGGTAGAGCTCCATGCTTTCCATGACCTCGGCACTAGAATGAGGTGGTGTGGTCGGGACCACGCTCTGACCGCCTTTTACCCCCGGGAAAGACCCGGTACTCAATTTTATAGGAGGCTGAGTGAACCTCGGGGCCGTTCTGAAAGTTTGGCAACGAGAAAAAATCCTGTCACCACCTGGGATCGAACCCCGGACCTTCCAGTCCGTAGCCAGCTGCTCTACCAACTGAGCTATCCGGCCTACTTAAGTGATGTTAACTTCTTTAATTAATAACTAGAGTCCTGTGTTTGGTTATCTAAATCCTCCAAGCAACCCACAACAGTGCAGGTATGTATAGAGTATAGCTTGGCGGCATCCAACACTACTTAGTTCAGGTCAGTGAACATACGAAAACAAAACAAAGTTGGACGATTAAAAATGAGTGCTCCAATAGAAGAATTTTCTAGTGAGCACTTCATTAGGAAAAAAGAAAATGTATTTTATCAGAAAGGAAGAGAAATTTTTCATTTGGAACACTTGAAATGTTTATGGTCATTGATTGTATTGTGTAGAGACTCAAAGCACGTGCTCATAATTTGTTTTATTTCAAGTTTGTGCTGACACTTAGGTTTTTTCGTTTGTTGATTCCAACCTTTAATTAGATCTAAAGTAACTAGATGCGTTTTACATATGGTACTGTAAACATCAGGGGTAGGCAAATTCTGGACATCAGGTAGCCATAGCGACTAAAAATTTTTATTGTTCGACTTCAAAATTTTTTGAGATTTCGATTTCTTTTATGTTACTACGACTAATACATAATGTTAACAAAAGTGGTTGTAGGAAGTAATTCGAACTGCGCTTTTAAAATTTTTTATGCTCGACCATGCCGAAATGTACTAATTATACATCTGATAGCAGTCCTTTAATGTATGTCATTAAAGTACACCTACTCATTAAAGTACAGGTCTTCAACCAATGATAACTCAGCTTACATGTGTTCAGCCAATGACAAGTCAGCTTTGTACTGTTATAAAACTGCAAGTATCGATTATTCTCGGATATGCAATCGAAAGAGAATTAGCGAAAAGTCACGGAGGCTGGAAATCCAATACTGTCGCAGAAGGTTATGGTCTGTTACTATAATAATTAGCGTTAATTGTAAATAATATTCAAATAAATTCAATTTGTCATCTCGTTTTTCAATGTCGAATTCAATAATCAAGGTTATAATATTATAATATTATCAAGTTTAACGGGACTACGTCAAGGTCAATGACATTATTGTTCATCGGAAAAAATCAATACTTTCGCGTCTGCGCACATCTCACAATTCACGACCTAGAACAAGGTCACTTCCGATCTTGTCAGTTACGAATAAAATGTATACATCTGAATACCGGTAATTTCAAGTTAGAAATATGGTCGAGCATAAAAAGTCGTATGAAACTCGCCTATAATGGTAATTAAGGGAACTGGGCAGTGATACTGTGCGATTAAAAATTTCAATACAAAAGTTTAGTTGAATATTTCTAGGCTTCTAGTGCTCAGAATGGAATAAAAAAATGTCCAGTCTTATACAATCAATCATTCTGAATTCAGTGGTATAAAAGACGTATCCAAGTGCAAAAGAAAGACCCTGATAACCTGTTTTCCCACTTTGCTAAGTGTACCTCATGCTTTTTTCTTTCTTTCTCTATGTTATATATTATGTCTGATTTCTTCTTACTTGTTGTTTACATTTTATTATTATTATTATTATTATTATCTTGTTCAGTTTTGTGTGTAAAA
Organism: Periplaneta americana; assembly: GCF_040183065.1. Lineage (NCBI taxonomy): Eukaryota > Metazoa > Arthropoda > Insecta > Blattodea > Blattidae > Periplaneta > Periplaneta americana. The sequence goes on from NC_091131.1 coordinate 20,395,055, forward strand.
TTGTAGTGTACTTTGTTAATTTGTAGTGTTTTTGTAACGCAGTTTTTACTCCTGGTTGAGTGTTAGAGAAGGCCATATGGCCTTAACTCTGCCAGGTTAAATAAATTATTATTATTATTATTATTATTATTATTATTATTATTATTATTCTTCAGGTGCACATTACTTGCTACAGTCTTCACTCATATGCCTTGTATTTTTTTTAAGTTATCTAGTAATGTGTATTGTAAATTCCAAAGCAAAATGTAGTTAAATATTTCACCCCTAGTGAAACAGAAAAAATATTGAACTTTGTTTACAATTTTTTACAATTTTTTCAATGCATATATATTTTTTTCTCGTGTTGTGTGTGTGTGATATTCTTAAACCCGTAGGTCTACTATATAGAACACAGGCTGCAGAAAACGGTGTAAAAATTTCATGTAAATTGATTCAGTAATTTCAGAGAAAAATGCACTTAAGTTTGAAAAATATCAATTTATGGAAAACTGTGTTAAAAAAAAAGAAGAATGTATTAATTACATGCACTGCCAAATTTAAAAAGGTCATTTAAAAGGCTTATCTGCAGAAATACCCCCAACAATATTTATATTGTTTTAAGGAGCAGTTTTGTACTTTATTTTAAAACACAAAACAAAAAATCGGATTTTTCACCCTTAATCACTACCTGGTTCCCTTAAGAAGCTCGTATGAAAATTATGAAACTTGCTTGCGCTCGTTTCATAATTATCCATACTCGATTCTTAATTACTATCATTATAGGCTCGTTGCATAATGTACTATTTTATTTTAGTAGGTTATTTTACGATGCTTTATCAACATCTTAGGTTATTTAGAGTCTGAATAACATGAAGGTGATAATGCCGGTGAAATGAGTCCGGGCTCCAGCACCAAAAGTTATCTAGCATTTGCTCACATTGGGTTGAGGGAAAACACCGGAAAAAACCTCAACCAGGTAACTTGCGCCGACCAGGAATCGAACCCGGGCCACCTGGTTTCACTGTTAGACACGCTAACTATTACTCCACAGGTGTGGACCACTTTTTAAATTAATATTGTTACATTTGTTGCGCATCTCAAGGTAGTGTCACTACATAGCTTCATAGCCGTTTAATATACAGTATTTAAATAAATGTATCTTTATCTTAGCTAGAATGGTTTTCTTATTGCATGTGAGCACAATATGTAATACCTCCTGAAAATAAAGGGACTGACTCCTGAATTTTTTTGTAGTTTTATCAATTCCTGGTAAAATGATTTTTATTGCATATGAGCTGCTTTTAAATAAATATTTTGTTACTGCTCTTAATAAGTCCAAGTGATATTTTGTGCATGAGTACTAACCCTGTTGTTCACCCACTTATACACACAGGTACAACAATAAGCAGATGTAAACACACAGTAGCAGATAGTGGACTGTTGACTTACTCTTCTTACCAAAAGAAGCTAGTGTTGCCAAATAATGAAGAAGATGAGGAAGGGAGAAGGGGAAACCTGGTGCCAGCATGTAGCCTACTCAGTGGCGGCTCCTGCATATTTCTTAAGAGGAGGAAATAAATTAACAGCACAAAATGACACCTTCTTCAATTAAACATGCTACAAATTAGCCTACATTTAGCCTACCATTTCTTGGTTTGAGTTGCACAATGGACAGTTAGGGGACTGATATATTCCTATTCTATGCAGGTGTTTGGCCAAACAATCATGGCCTGTTGCCAATCTAAATGCAGCTACAGACGATTTTCGTGGTAAATCGGGAATTAACTGTGGATTATGATGCAGAGAGTTCCATTTTTTCCCTTGGGATTGAGTTATCAAATTTTGTTTGTTTAAGTCTAAGTATGTAGATTTAATAAATCTCTTCACAGAGAAATACGTAGATTTAGTAACAGGAGTTAAATGGCAAGTTGTAGCCGATTTAAGTGAACACCATGTTTTAACGTTTTGGTGGCTACTTCATTCACACACAACCCCCAGAATGTCTGGAGGACCACACCTGCTGTTGGTCGATGGGTCCATTGGACCTAGCTGGGAGATCTTGTTGACCACCAGCTTTCCCTCCTTAAGCCACTGGAGGACGATTTTAGTGCCATAGCAGGTCAGCACTAGGAACAGAAAAGTAGAAAGAGGAGGAAGGAAAGGGAAATGAACCCCTAGGCCTCGAATGTTCTAATGCCGTTGGGGTCGAAGAAAGTAAGAGTTCAGTTAGAGGACTGGATAGGAAAGGGTAAAGAGGAAAATTATATCAAATTCAGTCATTAACTCATCAAGCTGACCAGTGCTAATGGATGAGTAGCCCACCCTTTAGTTCAGCTCGTAAAATTATGCTTACTAACAGCTGCACCACGGGAAGGTAGGGATGGGACATTGGGTATTTGTCCAGGTTGGTTCCTGAAGGCCTTTAATGGGAAGGATTAATGGCTCTCCCCCCTGTATCCAACAGATACCCTTTTGCAGCCAAAATCTGTGCTTCAGTGGCTAGTCATGATAATATCTTTGAAAAATATTGGAGTGCAAGAGGTCAAATGACTTTATTGTCAAACGCCTGGCATTAGAAAACAACAACAACATTTAGCCTACATGCATACATGTACGACCAGGTAGTGTTGGGGTTGGCCTTCCCTTCTGTATAGTATTAATCTGTTCTTGTAAACTGAATTTCCTAAATTGTCCAAAATATATTATGTTTTCACTTCCATTCATTGTTGAATAATTGCGCAAATTAACAATTACAAGGAAATTCACAACCTCGTAGCATTTTTCGAGCACATTACAGCATCACACGTGTTGGAAGAGACTAGCTACTAACTCGTAACCGGAACTTTTTACAGAAATCGGAATGGGAAATAATCTGTTAGGAAAGCGAGAACACTGCACCTACCCACGTGGTCTGTGTTGTCACATGTACATTTTACAAGTTCAGTATCACATGCTTTTGAGGAATGTCAGTTCTTGTAAAGTCATACTATCATTATTGTTCAAAGCTGCCGGTGGCCGATTAATTTTTTTATGTTAAAAATAATGTAGTTTGGAGTACCTACTTTCAGTTTCAAATATATTTGTACAAAACTGACAACTTGGCTGTTGCCCTGTCTAGTAAACAATGAATAGAAGTGAATTTCAGGGGCCAACTACGTAGAACTACTTCCCCTTTGTTTTACATAAACCTGACTTTAACTTTCAAATATCCACTAAGTTTCAAACCATGAATAGTAGCCTATATAAAGTGGAATGAATAATATTTTTTATTTATAATTAAAAAAAAGTTTACATGGTGTCTTATAAGTTTGAGTTAAAACTGTCTTTATTGTGCCTCCTCCTAGATGTATTATAGTCTGGTTGATTGCAGCATCGTTAGATGGCAGCGGTAGCGAGCTTGCTGCACGACCAGTCGGTTTCTATTTCCTGCCCATGCACTGATTCAGAGGAGGATCTCCTCCCTCTCCGTTCATTTACTTGCTTTAAAACTCTGCTTCTTTCTCTGGCCGCTAGTGCACTGTTGTGTATGTGTGTTAACTGCAGTAGAGGAGGAATGGAGTGCCTTTCCTCTACACAGACAATCTCGCATCTTTCTCACAGTTTTCTACAGCACATGAGCACGCGTCGTTTAAAACTCGATCAACCGAGTTTTTCTCATAGCTGTGAACTTAAAAATTATCGAATCTTTCTCGAATTTCAAGGCACATGTTTTATTTGGTATTTACTTTCAGAAGAAGAAAATGTGAGGAGGACGTTCCTCCCTTCCCTCCCCCAAGGAACCACCACTGAGCGTACTCCTATCGAATAGCATCAAAGGGGCTGCCAGGATTAAGGGGAGAGGATGGTATTTTTTAAAACTTTTTTCCTATTTGGTCTAAAATATTAATTTTTTGTATGTAGAGAGCTCATAGCTGTGGCAACTCAACCAAATAAAAATATTTTGAAAAAAAAATATATATTCGGGTGTCCAAATATGAAAAAAATAAACCCAATGCAGGATTGTACTAAAACTGATATATCTAAACCGTTTTTAAAGATAGATTCAAACAGTTTTTTGCAATGTACAGTGAAACCTGTTCAAGACGGAAGTGACATGGTCCTATTTTTTTTTCCGTTGTGGACAGGTTTCCGTATTATTCAGATGTGTCATTAAAATGGAATATTTTGTCATTCTATACATGAAAAACAAAATGGCATGCCGCAAACTGCAAGAAGTACAAAATATTCCGTTTAACACTACTCACATTAAATCAGCTTTCTGTCGCTTATTACGTCGGTGAATCATCTTGATTAAACTCTCATCTTCTCTATAAATGTTATCGTAACTCAGTCATTAGTCATTAAACATTACTAAAGGTTACTAATCTCATTGAATTTAATATCTAACGGTATGCTAAGTTACTGTATTGTATATCACTGCACATTATTAATTAATTGGACTAGGAGCCATTTAGTAGAAGCCTTGAATGCTGGTTTATCTAATTTCTTTCCCAGTTCAATAGCTTGCTTTGCAGAACAGATCCAGAAATTGGCTTGTTCTTTGAAAGGTCATGAAGAACCCACTCCCACAACAGTTCATTTTTTTCGACACAAACAGTTGCTTTCTGGTTCCTTTTATGTCACCAATATTGGCCGCAAGCCACTCACTCATTATGATCTTTATCTTTAAAGTGTCACACCTGAGTTTTCCACAACTGAACTTCAACATTATGTCACATGCACTTCGTTTCTAATTTTCCTTTAACTGGATAACTTTTACTTCATCACTTAATGCTAATGCCACATTTTACGCAGTTTTTTTTACCTGAAATCACTACACTTGCGCTCTGTTTAGCTACAACAGGATGCCGGTGTGAAGCTTTGAAAATCTTTGAAGGGACTCGTCTGCCTAGTCAACAGGGTAATAAAATTTATGATCGACAGACCGACACACTCTCGTACCCTCTAAAATTTTGCAAAGAAAACTTGTTTTTATCTTAGTGACCTACATATTTCGTATATTCCTTGAAATTACAAGCTGTTTCAAAATATAGTGTGTCCAAAATATTATTTCCGTTTTGAACAGTAGCAGACAGTTTCCGTTTCCGCGTTGGACAGTTTCCGTTTTATTCAGGAAAAATCACACATAATACATACAAATTTCGCCAGGACCAATAAATTGTTCCGAAATAGACAGGATTCCGGATTATTCAGGTTCCAATTTGAACAGGTTTCACTGTATTTGCAAAAGTATTTCTACAAACTGTTCTGTAACAGAATTTTGATATTAGTCCCTAAGTTTGTAAAATAAACAATTAATATTTAATAATAATTTTCTGATTTCTTTTCTTGCAAACAAACGGACGTATTTTTAAAATGAAATCAATTAACAAAATTCTGTTACAGGGAAAAGTTTCCTAATAGTCTAAAGAATGTGTGTTCTAAATTTCATGCATGTATCTTTACTAGTTCAGAAATTATATCCATTTTTGTCTGGCAATGTAGGAAAAAAAATACGGGCGTGTGATTTAAAAATCCATAGCGCAGGAAGTTTAAAAATGACGTCTCAACATCCGATAAGGGCACAAATACCCACAAAATGTTATGCAATGCATCCGACACATATCAAAGGGTATTTTAAAGGGAAAAAAAAAAATTTTGAAAATTTAATTTACTGGAAACAACAATAGAAGTGAGCGAGTGATTTAAAAATCCATAACGCAGGAAGTTTAAAAATGGCGACTCAACATCCGATAAGAGCACAAATACCCACAAAATGTTATACAATGCATTCCACACATATCAAAGGATATTTTAAAGGAAAAAAAAAAATTTTTTTAATTTAATTTACCGGAAACAACAATAAAAGTGGGCGAGTGATTTAAAAATCCATAACGCAGTAAGTTTAAAAATGACGTCTCAACATCCGATAAGGGCACAAATACCCACAAAATGTTATGGCAATGCATTCCACACATATCAAAGGGTATTTTAATGGCAAAAAAAATTTTTGAAAATTTAATTTACAGGAAACAACAATAAAAGTGGGCGAGTGATTTAAAAATCCAAAACGCAGGAAGTTTAAAAATGGCGACTCAACATCCGGTAAGGGCACAAATACCCACAAAATGTTATGCAATGCATTCCACACATATCAAAGGGTACTTTAAAGGAAAAAAAAAAAAATTTTTAATTTAATTTACCGGAAACAACAATAAAAGTGGGCGAGTGATTTAAAAATCCATAACACAGGAAGTTTAAAAATGACGTCTCAACATCCGATAAGGGCACAAATACCCACAAAATGTTATGCAATGCATTCCACATATATCTAAGGGTATTTTAAAGGAAAAAAAAAAAATTTTTTAATTTAATTTACCGGAAACAACAATAAAAGTGGGCGAGTGATTTGAAAATCCATAACGCAGGAAGTTTAAAAATGGCGACTCAACATCCGGTAAGGGCACAAATACCCACAAAATGTTATACAATGCATTCCACACATATCACAGAGTATTTCAAAGATTTTTTTTTTTTTTTGAAAATTTACTAATTTTTCACCAAAAAATACCATCCTCTCCCCTTAACATCCCTGTCCGACAGATGAATCGCTATCAACAGTGACATATGCCTTTCCTTCATATGACTGAGGAGAGATTTGGGATTTAACCCACGCATATTGGTGCACAATCTAGTGATTAGAAGCTGTGCACCACTGCCTCTTCTAGTTCCGAGGTAGAAATTTTACACGAAAATCTCAGACCCCACCAGGATTCGAACCCAGGATGGCTAGTCTGGAGGCAGACATGCTACCACAGAGCTAACTCAGCGGACACAGAATTAAACTTTAGCAATTGAACAAATTTTAAGTGTACACAGACTGACAATTTTGTAGGATCAATATGGTAAAGACTAACCTCGAACAGGGCTGTAGTAGTGGACACACCCACAAAGGAGGAGCATCACTCTGGCACGGCACTCCAACAGACATCCACCATATCCATAGTTCCGAAAAAAGCTGTTAGGCAGGGTCTCTGAGGGCATCCGACAAGTCCGATCCTCTGGTTCCAGTTCCAGTACATCTGGGTCGACATGCGTCTCCATCACTGTAACTTCACCGATTCCTGTGTTGTGTTCTTGAGTACCCATGAAGTAGTGTAGCTGACTTTGAAAGGGAACATCTGTTTTGTCAGTTGACAGCACTAACTGCAAAAGGTATAAATAGCAACTGCATTTGTATCATGCTAACAAAAGGGAGTATATTACATGGCTATAATAGTACATTATGCAACGAGCCTATAATGATAGTAATTAAGACGCGAGGATGTTTATGAAACTCGCTTGTGCTCGTTTCATAATTTTCATACGAGCGTCTTAATTACCATTATAGTCAAGTTTCATACGACTTTTTATGCTCGACCATATTTCTAACTTGAAATTATTCATAACTTTCACGTTATCTCGTGAATTGTGAGATGTGCGCAGACGCGAAAGTATTGATTTTTTCCCCGAAACGAATGTCGACGACCTTGATGTAATCTCGTTAAACTTGATATAACCTTGAAATTGAATTCGACATTGAAAAACGAGATGACAAATTGAATTTATTTGAATATTATTTACAATTAACGCTAATAATTATAGTGACAGAACATAACCTTCTGCGACAGTATTGGATTTCCAGCCTGCGTGACATTTTGCTAGTTGTCTTTCGATTGCATATCCGAGAATAATAAAAAACCTGAACTTTAATGAATAGGTGTACTTTAATGACATGCATTAAAGGACTGCTACCAGGTGTATAATTACTACATTTCGGCATGGTCGAGCATAAAAATATTCAATATTTTCCCTGAAGACATTAAAAATCACAACCATAGCAATGTGTCATTTAGGCAGAACTAAAAAAATTAAATAATTGATTAAGTGGGGATCTTACTCGTGTTAATTGTGTAAGCATATGCGGCTTACAGCTGTTTCGGTGTTTCTTCACACCATCCTCAGAGCCTACTAGATCTCGGCGTCATCTCGAACTTCGCTGCCTGTTGTGTGAGTGCGTTCTATTGTTGAAAAATGTTGAAACGTGGTGTCAAATAGTGTGTGTGTTCTGAAATTGATCTGTGTGTTGAGAATTTGATCAGGGTGTGTTTTAGTGTGTCTGTATATTTCATATTGTTCTAGTGTGTTGAGTTTTTGGTTTTTGGGTTGCATGTGTAGGATTTCCATGTCTGTATTTATGTTATTGTATGTGTGGTTAGCATTAGTTATGTGTTCAGCATATGTAGATGTATTGTGTCCTCTAGTTATTGCTTTAATGTGTTCTTTGTATCGAGTTTGGAATGATCTGCCTGTCTGTCCAATGTAGAAACTATCGCAACTATTGCATATGAGTTTGTATACGCCTGTGTGGTTGTATTTATTTGTTTGTGTCTTATTTAGGTTATTTAGCATCTGAATGAAATGAAGGTGATAATGCCGGTGAAATGAGTCCGGGGTCCAGCACCGAAAGTTACATAGCATTTGCTCGTATTGGGTTCAGGGAAAACCCTAGAAAAAAACCTCAACCATGTAACTTGCCCCGACCGGGATTCGAGCCTGGGCCACCTGGTTTCGCGGCCAGACGCACTGACCGTGTAGCTAGTCGGCGATGTGTCCAATGAAGGGGGAAAGGAACTGGCCACCCCACCCCATTATCTCCTTGCATAGTAGCCCCATAAGTGGTGTCTTGTTGGTATCACTTGTGAGGTTCAGACCTGTCTTCGGACAGTTGACTAAACAACAACAAAAATCCTCTGTTTATATTTCATACACTATTATACGATGACTAACCATATTTTCATTTTCATACAGTATGTTAAATGTAAGAACTGGACATGTTCCTTATTCTAGCTGTAAAGCAACTGCAAGAATATTACGGAACAAATAAATCCGTCCATCCATCTGTCCACCCACCCATGTAACATACAGTAGCGTGCAAATTAATCCGAACACGACATATTTTTACATTTTCTGTCATTGTTGGCCTCACAGCTGCTCATACCGCTTTAATTAACATCTGTAGTACGTGTAATTCCATTGTTGAAGGTCTGCCGTTATTATTTTTTTATAATACACGACATTTTGCCTGTCGTTTTGTACTTATAACCATTTCAGTTGTGTTGAAGACTTAATACTGCAATCCTGTGTACAGTCTGTCGTCTTCACAAATGGATACAACTCCACGAAAACGGTCTAAAATTATAACATTAGCAGAGCATTCTTCTATAACACAGAGGCAAATTGCTGCAGAATGTCACATCGGTTTGGCTACTGTTAATTCGATCATAAAACGATACAGGGAGACTGAATCCATCACACCCCAGAAAAAAGGAAACTGTGGCCGGAAAAGGAAGACTTCACCTGCAGATGATCGTTTAATTGTCAGGAGAAGTAAATTAAATCCTATACTAACTGTTGTCGACTTAACCCGCGAGTTAATGGCTACCACTGGGGCAAAAATTCACGTCACAACAGTGCGGCGTAGGCTTTTGGAAGCTGGACGAAGGGCTCGTAAGCCTATTAAGAAGCAACTGCTAACCCCTGTTATGTGCAAAAAACGCTTAATGTCGGCAAAATTACATCAACACTGGACAGTGAATGACTGGAAGAATGTACTTTTTTCCAATGAGTCTCATTTCGAGGTCCACGGCCACCGTGTTTCTTACGTACGGAAAGGATCTGAAAAAGTAACAGCAGCTCATCTCCAACAAGCACCCAAATACCCCCTAAAGTAATGTTTTGGGGTTGTTTTACACATGAAGGGCCTGGAGCATTAATACCTATCAAGGAAGTGATGAATTCTGACAAATATATTCACTTATTGGAAACCAGAATCGTACGCCAGCTGCAAAAATCATTTCTGGATGGCAGAGGTGTGTTCCAACAAGACCTGGCACCATGCCATACATCTCGAAAAACTACAGAATTCTTCAACAAGAAGAATATTCAGGTACTCCCCTGGCCAGGTAACTCACCCGACATCAATCCCATTGAGAACTTGTGGTCAATTTGCAAAAGAAGAATGCAAAAAATGGATTGTTCTGCAAAGGAGAAGATGATTTCTGCCCTCATTGGTGTATGGTTTCGCAATGAAGAGATGAAGAATATTTGTGGGAAATTAGTGGAATCCATGCCAAATCGTCTCTGAGCTGTTATTAGGAACAAGGGAGGCCACATAGATTACTGAGGTATGTCTTAGATCCTTTTTTTTTTATCCCGTTTGAGTGTTTTGCATAAGTAATTACGTTGTTCGGATTAATTTGCACGCTACTGTATTTTTACATAAATTACTGTTGTTGTTGTTGACCAACATTAAGGATCATGGATTTCTTTCATTCTCCTGCGTGCATCCCAATAGTATTTGGTGATCTGCGATAGTAAGGCAGCATCTATTTTATTTATTGCTGTAATTATTGAAAAGACTTTATACATTCAAATACCAAAATAATGAGTAAATTCCTTCTCCCTCCTTCCCAGTTATATATTTAAAAACAAATTAAAATATTACTGTATTGTCAATGCAGGTAAAATGGAAATCAGATTCATGAGCATCGGATAAACAATAGTAATATGCGTTACAAGAGCGGCATGTTGATGTTTTCATGTTCGAGGAAAATATTGAAAAAGCGAAACGTAGTTGACCTATTTTAATTTCCGAGAACATGAAAACAAACATACCGCTCGTGTATCGTACATTATTTTGTACAAAGATCGTTTATTACATACCTGAAAGACGAATTTCTAATTAGTTGCAATGAAATCTCCATCTTGGTTTCTGTTCAATGATGGCAACTTTTAAAAACTAAAATACCTATCTTCAACATTGTTGCTATAAAATATTTTCTGTGTTTACTATATTCCAGCAGGCCGTGATATACGTCTGTCTTTTTTTTCCCCCAGTCTATAAATGCGAATTTAAAACAAACTGTACGGTTATGTAATGATTTATTTTTCATTTTAATATTTTAACAATATTATTTATATAACATATTGAAGTAATAACATCGGCATCTGGAATCTTGTTGATTTTTTCACGGCTTCCTTAATGTTACTTGTATCAGGAATGCAATAAGTTTCGTGGAGTAGTAGACTTTACTTAATTTTTGCAAATATTTAAAAACAGTAAATAACATTGCAATTTAGGTGAAATTGCAGTGGTAAGTTTCCAATTTATAATTATTACTATGTTAAACGTCTCTAAAAATAATATGTTAAAAGCCTAAAGCAGTAAAATGAATGTTGCGCTTAAGCGGTAAGAGGGAAATTGTTGTGTGTGTTACGTTGGGAATACTGAATGTGGTATTTCACACTTACCGCGTATTGGTTGTGTGCGGAAAGCAAGCAAATACGCACGACCTCGCACAAAATTCCATTGTATGTATGTAATACTGTATTAAAACTGCAAGCATGTATATCAGCTATATATACTAATTTCAACGTTTCACACGTTTGTAAATGTAATTATTAAATATACATGTTAGTATATACTCACAAATAGAGATGTTAGGACTTTTTTCTTCTGGTTTACGAACATCATGTCAAATGTCACCTTATAGTGAGGTTGGGAAAGCAATCGTCTAAAATAAAAGGGATACCTGGAAAGAAAATGAATACATATTTTATGTTACTATACTATTAAAACCAAACAAATATATTCACTGTTATCTGTGAAAATGGACAGAACTAACAGCAGTGGTTATGACGGACGTTTAATATTTCGATGGTGTTGAACAACAACCTTGTATATCGCAATATTCAATTTTATACGAGAGCGAAAAAACATTTTAATATCTTCATAACGAACCAAATATCTTACATATCAGAGTAGCCTACAGAATTCAAATATCTTGTAAAGTTTATATCCATGCTTTGACATAAGATGTGTTTGCAGCAGATTCAGAAAGACATTTTTGATAGGAATAAAGTGAAATCTCTTTTTGTTCATTTTTTTGACATGCTGGCGAACACCATCGATTTAATGTATGCATTTGTTTCTGCAATAAAATGCAGAAGTTTCGAAAGTTTTAAAACACATTTCCAAATAACTTTAATGGTTTTTTGACTTATATATTATTTTAATGTATCGAAGTACATATGATATTTCCATGCAGATATTCTGCGTCATTATATGATGAAAGAGTAATGGAACAGAGAAAAATTCTCTCCAGCACCGGGATTTGAACCCGGGTTTTCAGCTCTACGTGCTGATGCTTTATCCACTAAGCCACACCGGATACCCATCCCGGTGTCGGACAGAATCGTCTCAGTCGGATCCCGGCCAACTAGTCACTCATAACGAGTGCACCTCAGCACATGTGTGGACTTCAATCTTACATTCATAGACATCTATGACATAGTGCAGAGGGCGGCCACTAGAGGGAACCCAAGAGTTGGAACTTAAACTGAGACGATTCTGTTCGACACCGGGATGGGTATCTGGTGTGGCTTAGTGGATAAAGCATCAGCACGTAGAGCTGAAAACCCGGGTTCAAATCCCGGTGCCGGAGAGAATTTTTCTCTGTTCCATTACTCTTTCATCGTCTGATGACGCAGAATATCTGCATGGAAATATCATATGTACTTCGGTACAATAAAATAATATATATGATATGCGTAAATCACTTCGTGATTTAAGACGGCGCCCATTCTGTCGGATCCCGGCCAACTAGTCACTCATAACGAGTGCACCTCAGCACATGTGTGGACTTCAGTCCTACATTCATAGACATCTATGATGTAGTGCAGAGGGCGGCCACTAGAGGGAACCCAAGAGTTGGAACTTAAAACCGAGACTATTCTGTCTGACGCCGGGGTGGGTATCCGGTGTGGCTTAGCAGATAAAACATCAGCACGTAGAGCTGAAAACCCGGGTTCAAATCCCGGCGCCGGAGAGAATTTTTCTCTGTTCCATTACTCTTTCATTGTCTGATGACGCAGAATATCTGCGTGGAAATATCATATGTACTTCGGTACAATAAAATAATATAGCCTATATGATATGCGTAAATCACTTCGTGATTTAAGACGGCGCTTATTCCGTCGGATCCTGGCCAACTAGTCACTCATAACGAGTGCACCTCAGCACATGTGTGGACTTCGGTCCTAGGTTCATAGACATCTATGACGTAGTGCAGAGGGCGGCCACTAGAGGGAACCCAAGAGTTGGAACTTAAAACTGAGACGATTCTGTCCGACGCCGGGGTGGGTATATGGTGTGGCTTAGTGGATAAAACATCAGCACGTAGAGTTGAAAACTCGGGTTCAAATCCCAGTGCCAGAGAGTATTTTTCTCTGTTCCATTACTCTTTCATCATCTGATGACGCAGAATATCTGCGTGATTTAAGACGGCGCTTATTCCGTCAGATCCCGGCCAACTAGTCACTCATAACGAGTGCACCTCAGCACATGTGTGGACTTCAGTCCTACGTTCATAGACATCTATGATGTAGTGCAGAGGGCGGCCACTAGAGGGAACCCAAGATTTGGAACTTAAAACCGAGACGATTCTGTCCGACGCCGGGATGGTATCCAGTGTGGCTTAGTGGATAAAACATCAGCACGTAGAGCTGAAAACCCAGTGCTGGAGAGAATTTTTCTCTGTTCCATTACCCTTTCATCGTGGTTTTTTAACTGCTTACTTCTCATCTTTGATGGAATATAGATAACTCAAGTATGTCACTTAGTTTCTATTATTTGAAACTTCAGGGAGAATAGTAATAATAATCCATATTGACACTCTGGTGGTGGTTTTTTTAATTATATATACGGAATGAACCGTAAGTCATGTCATTAATTTCTGGGAATTATTCTTTGCAATATCATCATCATCATCATCATCATCATCATCATCATCATCATCATCATATCCGTCACGTATTAGACCCTACAGGATCTGTTACGGTCTCATGCCAGCGCTTTCGTGGTCTTCCCAATTTCCTCTTTCCTCTTGGTACATAAGTAAGAATTTGTTTAGGCCATCGTGAGCGATCCATCCTTTCGACATGTTTTTTCCACTGAAGTCGATATTGTTGAACAAAATTAACTATAGGATCCATTTTTAGTTCCTGCAATATGTCCACATTTTTACCGTGTTCCAGCAAAGAGCATCCCGCTGTTCGTCTCATGAACCTCATTTCAGCTGTCGTCAGCTTTTGCTCATCAGCTTTTCTGATTGTCCATGCCTCGCTACCGTAAGTGAGGACCGGTTGAGCTAGTGTTTTATATACCTTTAGCCTTGTATGTTTCTGAACATGGGATGATTTGAAGATGGTGTTAATTACACCAGTGATTTTTATAAATTTAGATATTTTGTTCGACATATCTTCATCGGTGATGTAAGAGAGGTTATAACCTAAATAGTTAAAGGAATTAACACGTTCAATTAAAGTATTATTTATCATGATCTTACTTGGAATTGAATTCTCTCCCGAAAATGTCATGACTTTTGTTTTCTCTTTTGAGATTTCCATATTGAAATCTGAGGCGGTTATTTGCAAATTATAAATGGCTCTTTGTAAAGCATCCTCTGTTTTAGCAATAACCTGATCGTCGGCAAACATTAGTGTATCGAGAACTGTGTTTTGATTAATTTGAATTCCAGCATGATGACTTTGCCTCCAAATGTATAAAATATGGTTCATATATATAATAAACAACAGAGGGGAAAGACCGCACCCTTGTCTAACACCTTGGTTTATGGAAGTCCAGCTAGTAGTTCCGCATTCAGTTCTTATGGCAATTTCATTTTGTTTATATAAATTATAACTGGAGAGAATGATTCGATTTGGCACATTATCATAGCGTAAGATCTCTAAAAGTCTTTGCAATATATATAAAAAAAAAAACAAAAACAAAAAAAAAAAACTTTTGCTCGTTTTTGCTTCCTTTTCGAGAAAAAAATTGTTTTATATGAGGCATTTCATAGTGTACTTTGTGAAAGGTACCAATATGCTCAGTCAATTTAAGAAAGCAGTGTATTGAGACAATAAAACATTAAAAGAATTTTAGTTTTGACGTTTAAATGTGCAAAAATTTGATCCGAAAATGTAACTATTTATTCTGTAGAGGAATTTTAAAATGCAATGCAATCTGACAACGCTGTAAAGGTTTTTTCTGGAGAGAGGCAAATATGTAGGTGACAACGAGAAATAAGTAAAGAGTAAACATAAACCCCTAAGACAAGCAATTAATCTGAGGGGGGGGGGGGGAGGGAACAGATCCTTTCTATCACGGCCACAATGCATTTCAATTTTTACTGCACTGTGTATATGGAATTATCACTGCATTAACACATTGATTAATGCACAAAACACACGCCTAACGAACTAAATGTAATTATGAAGAATGGAGACAAGAGTTGCCCTCCATCACGTTCCACTTCTTCCACTAGATGGCTCCCAACATGATGTACACCGATGAGGACAACGTTTGCAAATGAAATTATATTAAACGTGACAAATGTTACTACAGGTGTATAGTATAATGTGACGATTAGGTTAGGTTAGATTAGGTGTGTATTATGTGACAGGTTAGGTTAGGTTAGATTAGGTGTGAGAAGTGTTGGCGACACCGTAAAATTCAGGAAATATGGCCTTTTTTTCATTCACGCACGACAAATTTGGTATATAAGTAAAATACGTATTTGGGGCGGGCTTGGTGGACATACAACTCTCTCAGTGATCACATCCAATTTTCACTACTCCATACTATAAATCCTAGGCATTTTCAAGGTATTTTAACAATTTTCTCTAGTGTCAGGAACGTAAGTAACTTTTACCAATAATATTATTGTTTTCAACCCACCATGACCAATATCTTTACACCGCCTTTCTGTGAATTTATTCACCACTTTCCAGAGTCCCTAACAATCACTAATCCAAATTGGAATATATCAGTCCCTTAACTGCCCATTGTGTAACTCAAACCAAGAAATGGATTCAGAACACCTCAAAATCTGTGCTTCAGTGGCTGGTCATGATAATATCTTTGAAAAATATGTTGTTGTTTTCTAATGCCAGACATTTGACAATAAAGTCATTTGACCTCTTGCACTCCAATATTTTAAATGGCAAGTTGTAGCCGATTTAAGTGAACACCGTATTTTAATGTTTTGATGGCTACTTCATTCACACACAACCCCCAGAATGTCTGGAGGACCACACCTGCTGTTGGTCGACGGCTCCACTGGACCTAGCTGGGAGATCTTGTTGATCACCAACTTTCCCTCCTTAAGCTACTGGAGGATGATTTTAGTGCCATAGCAGGTCAGCACTAGGAACAGAAAAGTAGGAAGGGTAGGAAGGAAAGTGAAATGAACCCCTAGGCCTCGAATGCTCTAATACTGTCGGGGTCAAAGAAAGTAAGAGTTCAGTCAGAGGACTGGATAGGAAAGGGTAAAGAGAGAATTAGGTATTGAATAGAGGAAAATTATACCAAATTGAAAAATATTGGAGTGCAAGAGGTCAAATGACTTTATTGTCAAGCGCTTGGCATTAGAAAACAACAACAACAACAATCACTAATCCAACTCACTCATGCTCTTCCTTTCCAAGCAGCATGGAATTAGCCACAAGCATCGGTCCTTCAGCTGTAAGGGCAGAATTGAATATCTTGCAACATGGAAATTTTTGGTAATTTATTTGGCATGTAAGCAGGTTCAAACTGCAGTTCAACTGCTCCTGTATAGGGAAAAATAATAAATGTTATATACATCAATTTGTTGTTTATGTTTTCTGATGCCAAATCCTACCAACATCAAAATCTCAATTCTCTTATTCTCTGCTAAGGACATCTTATTTTATGTTGATCTAGTCAATAAAACTGCTACCTTAACATAAGGATTAGCAAAATGCATCAACAATTCTATATCTCAGAGGTAATGTAAGTTAAGTTCAAATTTTGCGATTTTGAGACCATAATTAGTAGGTACTTCTGAATTTCTTAGTGTAAGATCTATTCATATCTAAAGGTACACGGTGTTAAGTCCTGGGATAACTGATTTCCGACTAATCTATTTTTTTTTTTTACTATGTGTGCCTTATTATTTTCAAGGTATGCTATACCAAAAATAAAAAGAATAGTTTGTGACTTTACCAGGAATGGAAGAAAAAAAAACGTAATAGTAATATACGTTACAAGAGCGGTATGTTGACGTTTTCATGGTCGAGGAAAAGATTGAAAAAGCGAAACGTAGTTGAGCTTTTTTAATTTCCGAGGACATGAAAACAAACATACCGCTCGTGTAGCGTACATTATTTTGTGCGAAGATCGTTTATTACATACCTGAAAGACGAATTTCTAATTAGTTGCAATGAAATCTCCATGTTGGTTTCTGTTTAGTGACGGCAACTTCGGAAAGCCAAAATATCTTTCTTCAACATTGTTGCTATAAAATGTTTTCTGTGTTTACTATACTCCAGCAGGCTGTGATATACGTCTGTTTTTTTTTTTTCCCCCAGTCTATAAATACGAACTTAAAACAAACGGTAAGGTTATGTAATGATTTATTTTTTCATTTTAATATTTTAACAATATTATTTATATAACATATTGCAGTAATAACATCGGCATCTGGAATCTTGTTGATTTTTTCACGGCTTCCTTAATGTTACTTGTATCAGGAATGCAATAAGTTTCGTGGAGTAGTAGACTTTACTTAATTTTTGCAAATATTTAAAAACAATAATTAACATTGCAATTTAGGTGAAATTACAGTGGTAAGTTTCCAATTTATAATTATTACTATGTTAAACATCTCTAAAAATAATATGTTAAAAGCCTAAAGCAGTAAAATGAATGTTGCGCTTAAGCGGTAAGAAGAGGGAAATTGTTATATGTGTTACGTTGGGAATACTGAATGTGGTATTTCACACTTACCGCGTACTGGTTCTGTGCAGAAAGCAAGCAAATACGCACGATCTTGCACAAAATTTGTTTTTTGCCTGTATCATTAAGTTGATAAAATAGGCTTATCATACAACACCTGAGAGGTACAGAATTAACTTGTTACCATAGAAACAGTAACCACAGTTCTTCTCTATGAAACAAATATTAAATATCACATAAAAATATGCTCTTTCAGATGATATTATAAAACTAAAGGATATCACTTAAAAATATTCTCGATGACGAAGTCTCTGCATATGATTGAAAATTTCCAATCTCTAGTATACCTACTAAATCTTATGTGAACTTATCCGAGAAACTGATGAATACAATCTCAGTATATGCCCATTCTTGTTTACAAAGAAATTATCTGAGAGAGATTGGAAAGCAAGAGTAGCTACCAATAGCTTTCTTGTCAACTGCCAGACATTAGATGTGTCAATGAAGTATGTGTTAAGATGACACCATAAAAGACAATCAAACCACTTATTTGAAGATACTCACAGCTATCATATCGGGTACAATTCCTGCTCTGAGGGACTCGATATCATATCCGCATCCTATAGGACCACAAAAGGACTGTAGATTTGGGTAAAGTATACCTCGTCGAACTTCTGCCTCTGTAACCATTGTCTCAGTGTCGTATAACCTGCAATGAAAAAAAAAAAAAAAGTCACTACAAAACTGGTATGTGGACAGTGTGTACAATTGGTGGTTGGGGAAAGTATGAGTGATGATGTTATCAGAGGAGGGCTAGCACCTCCATCTGATTTAGTCATGAATGTTGGAATCATTGCATTCAGCATCATGAACACACTCGTTTCCAACACTTATGAAGAAAACATTTCTTCAATACACTGATAAACACTATGAAGTGTTGTGCAATCTGAAGACCCACTCCCATTTAAAGAAATCCAACTGAATCGAAACTAAATGTCTGCCTATCTACGTAAAGATTATTATTTTTCGGTCCTACAGAATACATCTGTTATGGTAACAATTAAGTAACATAATATTTAATTGCATAGGAGTCTCTTAAGGCTAAGGGTAAAATATTACAAATAAAATTATGTTCGATTTTATGTCCTTCTTAATGTAATGCTATTGTTTTGGAAGGTGACTCCGATCATGTGGGTAGATAGCGAAGAAGCTGATAATTTATGATTAGAATTAATTTTATTACTAAGTTTACTTAATTTTCGTTACAATGTAGGTTACATTCAGTGGCATATGCAGAATTTTGTCGATGGAGGAGTTCATTATTAAAACTGTTTACAATTTACATTATCGGTATTTTAAATTAATTTCTATATTATTATTATTATTATTATTATTATTATTATTATTATTATTATTATTATTATTATAACCCAAATCACGCAAGTAAAATGGGTAGACATTATTATTATTATTATTATTATTATTATTATTATTATTATTATTATTATTATAGCCCAAATCACGCAAGTGAAATGGGTAGACATTATTATTATTATTGAATAATTTCAAGGAAAAAATTGTTCTGGGGCCGGGTATCGATCCCGGGAGCTCTGGTTGAACGTACCAGCACTCTCCCAACTGAGCTACCCGGGAAGTCCACCCGACACCGTCTCAACTTTTCCCTTTATATCCACACAACTCGCGTGGGCTGACGAAATGCCAGAGACCCACATTGAGTGCACACAAACTCTGTGTGACTTGGAATTGTGGTTTTCTGTTAACGTACACAGTGACGTATATATTATGCAAATCTAGTCTTTCAGGTAAAGCTCCCTGTAAAGCAGATTTGAATAATTTCAAGGGAAAAATTGTTCCGGGGCCGGGTATCGATCCCGGGACCTCTGGTTGAACGTACCAGCGCTCTCCCAACTGAGCTACCCAGGAACTCCACCCGACACCGTCTCAACTTTTCCCTTTATATCCACACAACTTGCATGGGCTAACGAAATGCCAGAGACCCACATCGAGTGCACACAAACTCTGTGTGACTTGGAATTGTGGTTTTCTGTTAACGTACTGTACACAGTGACGTTTATATATTATGCAAATCTAGTCTTTCAGGTAAAGCTTCCTGTAAAGCAGATTTGAATTGAGACGGTGTCGGGTGGAGTTCCCGGGTAGCTCAGTTGGGAGAGCGCTGGTATGTTCAACCAGAGGTCCCGGGATTGATACCCGGCCCCGGAACAATTTTTCCCTTGAAATTATTCAAATCTGCTTTACAGGGAGCTTCACCTGAAAGACTAGATTTGCATAATTATTATTATTATTATTATTATTATTATTATTATTATTATTATTATTATTATTATTATTATTATTAGGTTACAATATATTTATTCATAGAACATATTTATGAATAACATAAAATATTTTAAACATAATTTTTTCACCAATCATCCAAATTAAATTTCATATTGTGTTAGTTTCATTTTATTACAAATTCAGTACTAGGTGGTAGGTCTGTTTAAAATAAAGATAGCATTGATATAATTCGAAAGTGCCACAGCACCAAGCACAGGGATTATATTGAAGGAGGAGTAGCAGGACTATGCCTTATGTGGATATAGATTTTGTTGCTTTGAAAGTGAAAAATTAGAGAAGGAAAAAAAAAAACTCAAATCTAAATATGACATTTTTTTTAAACTTCAAGGTTCAAAGTCGGTAACCCCTCCCCTTCCGTACACCCCTGATTACATTCAACAACGTGGGTATATGAGTATATACAAAGAAGCTAGGACCAACAAGGAAGTGCAATTACAGCCCAGTGCACCTATTTAATGTGGTGAAAGCTGTAAAATCAGGAGAATTAAGCATCAGAAATGCTTCGGAAGAATATGGGATCCATTACACGACAATGAATGATAAATTAAGTTGTCGGAAAATTATTTCGCTATTTTAAGATTCACCTCTAAGAAAAGAATATGACATTTCATTGGCAGAGTGGACAGAAAAATAGAAGAGGACTTGTGTAAGATTGTAAGATGAGCTTTCTCCGAAAGAAAGTGAAAGAGGATGATGATTTTTTTGTATTCCTCGATACTGGTAGTAAAGATTCTACAGAAGTACAAGAAGGACAGATAGTTCAAAAGGTATTGTAACAAATTTTTCGGCGTGGGAAATATGTATTCTTTAATATTGAAGACAGCGATATTGAACAAATTAAATTAAGAAATTTCAACATCAACAATGTATGATTTATTATCTTGTTATAAAGATTGAAGTATTCTTTAAAAACTGCTTTAAAACCCCAATTAGTGATTGTTTTCACACATTCAGTTGCAAGTATATCAGATTTTAAATGAAGAAAAGAAGCGTGATCGAATTCACCCTGATGCCAATTAACAATAGAAGTTTAAAAAAGTAAGTTAAAAATAATGGGGGACATTTATATTCGGTAGACAAGATGCTGAAAAATAGAAGATAAATCAATCAATCAACCAATCAATCAATCAATCAATCAATCAATCAATCTTCTTAATGTATCCAGCTGTTTGCTGACAACAAAGTCCACTATAGTCCACTGTAGTCTATTCAGTTGTTTTTCACGAGAAATGAGGGGTATTTTGATCGGTGTTCATTATAGATGCCTGTTGCTAGTAGCCAGAGTTAGGGTGTAGTCAATATATACTGCAGGGCTGTGTCTTCTGCAACTGGTATTGATGAGTTTAATTTACTTCTTTTGTGGTTTATGGATGGACAGTATAGAAGAATGTGTTCCAGATCTTCATCATGATTATTACACCACAGACAAGTAGGATTATCAGAAATGTGAAATCGGTGTAGGTACAATTGTGTGACAATGTGACCTGTTCTGGCTCTTGTTAAAAATGTTTGAACATGTCTGGGAAAGTTTTTGTACATTTTCAGGTCATTTGGTTTCTTTTGTACAGACTGTAAAATTTTTCCTTTGTCAGAAGAGAGCCAACTGTTGATCCATAGGTTTGTAAAATGAGACTTCACTGAAGCAAAGGCACTGGATATAGGTATCACTTGAAGAGGTCTTGGTTGCAAATATGTTGCCTGTTTTGCAATATTATCGACTTTCTCGTTTCCAGGTATACCGCAATGACTAGGTATCCATTGAAATGTAATTTTCTTTTGGAGTTCTTTTAGTTTACTTAATTGTTTCTGAAGTGGAATAATTCTATGTGCGTATAGGTTTGGTACATATTTAATTATATTAAATATAGCCCCCTTGGGGTCGGTAAGTATGCAAATAGATTTTTCAGAAATTTGAGTAACACACTGAAGAACAGCATCAATAGCTAGCAATTCAGTGTCAAGACTGGAGGAGGATGAACATGGTATGAAATAACTTTCTTGATATTTTGGAATATAAAACCCTGCTCCTGATGTCCCATTATTAGGATTTAGATATCCATCTGTATAAATTTAAAGGTGATCCTTATATGTGCTGCAGAGTAGTTCCATGGCATCTAACTTAAGAATGTATGGAGGATCATTTTTGGAATGATTTCCTGGAATTTGTATGCTATGTTCTGGAATCACCCATTTCCATGGAGGAATTTCGTTCACAACTGGAGTTTTAGCAATGAGTGTGTCTGTGATATAGATTCGTGGGTACTCACCTTGTCGTGGTGAGGGAGGTTAAACTTGTTGTTTAAGCTAACAAGTAACAAAGAGGTGTCCACAGAAACTGCATTAACACCAACGCAGTCCCACTATATTTTTCACTGCTTCTGATTCATGGAGTCCCTCAGTGTAAAATTCTCCGGAAGTAAAATAAAAATAGAAGATAATAAAATTAGTGAAAATTGGAAGCACTTATGCAATATGGAACCAACCACCATTTTATGAATATCTGGATTTCTATTGCAAAATGTGTCTTAATGTCTATAGTTTCTTATACAAAATAGAACCAACTCTTATCTGTAACGTGCTGCCCTATAGAGAAATCTGAACCAACCAACAAACACAGAATCCATAGTGCAGTGTTTTGCAATTTAGAACCAACTCCAAGCTGTCAGTTCCCATGTTTGTTTTGTGTAAATATAGGAGTTTGAATACAAGTTTTTGCTAATATGTTATGTTATGTTATGTTATATGTTATGTTATGTTATGTTATGTTATGTTATGTTATATGTTATGTTATATGTTATGTTATGTTATATGTTATGTTATATGTTATGTTATATGTTATGTTATGCTATGTTATATGTTATGTTATGTTATATGTTATGTTATATGTTATGTTATATGTTATGTTATGTTATATGTTATGTTATATGTTATGTTATGTTATATGTTATGTTATGTTATATGTTATGTTATGTTATACGTTATGTTATGTTATATGTTATGTTATGTTATATGTTATGTTATGCTATGTTATATGTTATGTTATGTTATATGTTATGTTATATGTTATGTTATGTTATATGTTATGTTATGTTATGTTATATGTTATATGTTATGTTATGTTATATGTTATGTTATGTTATATGTTATGTTATATGTTATGTTATGTTATACGTTATGTTATGTTATATGTTATGTTATGTTATGTTATATGTTATGTTATGTTATATGTTATGTTATATGTTATGTTATGTTATATGTTATGTTATATGTTATGTTATATTATGTTATATGTTATGTTATATTATGTTATATGTTATGTTATGTGTTATGTTATATGTTATGTTATGTTATATGTTATGTTATGTTATATGTTATGTTATGTTATATGTTATGCTATGTTATATGTTATGTTATGTTATATGTTATGTTATGTTATATGTTATGTTATATGTTATATGTTATGTTATGTTATATGTTATGTTATGTTATATGTTATGTTATATGTTATGTTATATGTTATGTTATATGTTATGTTATATGTTATGTTATGTTATATGTTATGTTATATGTTATATGTTACGTTACATTACGTTACGTTATGTTATGTTATAGCAACAAGAGTAATGTTAATGTATCAAAGAAAGTTGTAGAACCGAAGATGTTTAGGTATCAAATATGTAACTGCAGAAGAAAATCCAATGAATTTTTATTTTAGTAGGTTATTTTACGACGCTTTATTAACAGCTGAGGTTATTTAGCGTCTGAATGAGATGAAGGTGATAATGCCGGTGAAATGAGTCGAGGATGCAACACCGAAAGTTATCCAGCATTTGCTCATATTGGGTTGAGGGAAAACCCCGGAAAAACCTCAACCAGGTAACTTGCCCCGATCGGGAATCGAACCTGGATCACCTGGTTTCGCGGCCATACGCGCTAGCCATTACTCCACAGGTGTGGACAGGATGATGTTGATGGAATCAATGGTCCCCTTGACTTCACCTTGGAATGATAAGTCAATGTATGAACAAATGCTAATGAATATATATTTTTTAAATTTTATTTGCAATCCCACAATTAGTGTCTCGGATGTTTAGTTTTCCAATAATAAAGTGTTAAACATGGATTTGAACTAGAATGTTGCCTCATCTCTCTCTCATTTGAATCACACAAGTAGGAACCAAGTGCCAATATCCATTTTTGCAATAAGCAATATGGAACCAACTCCAATGTTGCCCTTCTACTCTGTGTGAGTCAAATACTGATGCGAGCTGCACCATTGATCTGAAAGAGCATTTCAGAATGTTAATAATGCAATCATTACTTTCGTAATAGTATTGATGTAGAATTTTATTTGTAACGATTTGCTAAAACAGCTGTGGCTCAAAAGCTGTATTTTGGACTTGGTTCCATATTGCATAAGTGCATCCAATTGTGATCGGATTCATCCCTCGTTATAATAAATTAGAAAAGAAGCCAATCTACACTTACTGCTCGATGGATTCATTCAGTGTAGCTAAAGCATGAAGAACATACACTGCTGGAAACTGGAAAGGCAGTGGAGTCTGAGAGACAGTCTCTTCGTACATGAGTATTGGCCTCTCCTCAACCAACTGAACAGCGAAATGATGAGACATTACAATTGAAGTCAAGACAAGACAGATCCAGACTAGCCTGAAATGAAATTACAGTACTTCATCACGAGTTTGCTTCGTATCTCAGTAAATCAGAAATATGTGTAGTAGTGCACATAAAACTGAAAAATACAGCTTAGCACATTTATTTAGTAGTAATGTAATGTACACTGTGTGCAGGAAAGAACTAATGAAAAAAATCACATCTCTGAAACAGTTGCATTTATTGCCTTCATGTTTATACAGTTATACTGGGTGTTCATTTCAAAGTGTGTCATGATGTCACTGTTGATGAGTCTGCGATTTGAAGCGAGTTTCAGCTTTTATGACAGAGAAGTTGCCTATTAATCAAGGTGTTCAATCTGAACTTGATAACGTGTACGGTATAACTTGAACGTCGTAGCAACAGATGGCGGTCTGTATGGTCTGCGTGCTACCATAACCTCTTTCGAACTGTGTTTTGCGCCAGCAAGTCGTACGCAGGGTATTTGTTATCATCGGTTGCGTACGGTAACATTCCGCAACACAAATCAAATGCTCCGTGTCCACGTTGACCGTCGAAGTTAATGTCAACAAATACGTAAGTAATCGTCTTAACCCTCTCCCCATCTCGGCAGTAAGAAAAAACTCACCTCAGTACATGTTTCGAAACAGTTCACATTCCTGCCACTACCAGCGTTACCGTACGTATCGGTAAGTACTCTTCAGAATGAACGCCGTACTTTCTAGGCAACTTCTCTGGCACATAGGTAATACACCTCTGCGGAAGTGTAGGAAGATTGAATTCTCTAGGCTCATCGGCTAGCCACATGATGGCATACAGCGAGCCATGACACACCCAGTAGACACACTCGATAAGTTTTAGTAAACATCATTTTGGGTTTAAGGAATTTGTAACTTTTTTATTTGGTTATTTAACGAGGTTGTATCAACTACTAGATTATTTAGCGTCGATAGGATTGGTGACAGTGAGATGAGGCCGAGGACTGATCATATATTACCTAAAATTTGCCTTACGTTTCGGAAAAATCCCATCCAGGTAATCAGAAAAAGCGGGAATCGAACCCATGCCCAAGTACAACTCCGGATCGACAGGCAAGCACCTTACAAGGAAACAGTCCACACCTGTGGAGTAACGGCTAGCGCGTCTGGCCGCGAAACCAGGTGGCCCGGGTTCGATTCCCGGTCAGGGCAAGTTACCTGGTTGAGGTTTTTTCCGGGGGTTTTCCATCAACCCAATAAGAGCAAATGCTGGGTAACTTTCGGTACTGGACCCGGATTCATTTCACCGCCATTATCACCTTCATCTCATTCAGACGCTAAATAACCTCAGATGTTGATAAAGCGTCGTAAAATAACCTACTAAAATAAAAAAAAAATACAAACATTCTCATGAGGGCAGATAAAAAAAAGTTTTTTTTTTTTTCCTTCCAGCATGTTAATAATGTCAAAACAAGTGCTTATACATGTACAGTACATATTTTGGCACTCGAGCACAATTACGAGGGCCGTTCAGAAAGTAAGTTTCGCTGTGAACGTTTACAGAAAGAAAACACAATTTCATGGCAAGATTTATTGGAACAGATAGTACAGCAATTGTTGAACTATTTTTGTAGAGGGTTATATCTTTGGAAGCAGGCAGTGACTATTTTACAAGTTGGGTAAAACACTCTCTCCACAAGTAGGTAAGTGCTTCTATAGCATTCCTACTACCTAGTGCATATTGGTATAGGCTTGTAATAACCCTCTCTAGAAAAATATGTACTAACATAATGTACAATATTTAGGCTATATTTTTTCCGCAGCAAAAAAAAAAAAATAATAATAATAATAAATAAATAAATAAAAAGAATAAGACAAAGACACTTGGATAATCTGCCAATCAATTAATAGTGTGGCAGATAATTGGGGTTCTACTGCATACTAATTAGATATTTTACAACTTTGCTAAATAAAATACAATCACTTTTCTATCATATTTGAGTATGATTTTCTGCGTTTTTATTCACCAAAAATTCTTTGTCATGCACATTAAATTTTTTTGCAAATGGACAACTCAAATATGAAATTTTAGGAAGACTCAGTTACATAGTATCCAATCATGATGTTTATATTTTTCCATACAGAAAATCAATATCCCGAATTTAAAAGAAAACTTACAAATTAAACCAAACCCTTTAACTCTATTAAATATAGAATATAATCTAAATTTAACAGAAGAAATACTGAAATCAGAAGTAAACACCGAAATACTGAAACAATTGTCTTTAGAGACAATTAATATTAGATACTCTCCACAAAACTGGCTTCATTTATACACCGACGGATCCTTGATCTCCAGAGAACAAGGTGCCGGTGCAGGTGTTACGTGCTGTCTCTTCTCACTTTATAGATCTCTTGGATATGGAACAACAAGTTTTGATGGTGAAATCATTGCAATAAGGGAAAGTCTCAGGAATCTTCTATGCCACATCAATAAATTTAGGAATGCAGTTATATTGTCAGACTCCAAAGCAGCTATTCTATCGATAGTCTCTAAACACACACCTCCATCTCAAACAGCAGAAATAACTAAAATTCTCTCTCAATTAATATCACTCACTAAAAGAATTGTATTCCAATGGATACCATCCCATTGTGGAATCCTGGGAAACGAGAATGCGGATGCTTTAGCAAAGAAGGGCAGCACTGCTACTTACAGACCTGTTACTAAATCTACGTATTACTCTGTGAAAAGATTTATTAAATCTACATACTTAGACTTCAACAAACAAAATTTAATAACACAATCCCAAGGGAAAAAATGGAACTCTCTGCATCAAAAACCACAGTTAATTCCCGATTTACCACGAAAATCGTCTGTAGCTGCATTTAGATTGGCAACAGGCCATGATTGTTTGGCCAAACACCTGCAT
This sequence comes from Periplaneta americana, assembly GCF_040183065.1. Classification (NCBI taxonomy): domain Eukaryota; kingdom Metazoa; phylum Arthropoda; class Insecta; order Blattodea; family Blattidae; genus Periplaneta; species Periplaneta americana. The sequence continues at coordinate 20,422,804 of NC_091131.1, forward strand.
AGAATTGGAATGTATCAGTCCCCTAACTGCCCATTGTGCAACTAAAACCAAAGAAATGGATTCGGAACACCTCAAAATCTGTGCTTCAGTGGCTAGTCATGATAATATCTTTGAAAAATATTGGAGTCCAAGAGGTCAAATGACTTTATTGTCAAACGCCTGGCATTAGAAAACAACAATTACTACTACTACTACTACTACTACTTTGCTAAATAAAATACAATCACTTTTCTATCATATTTGAGTATGATTTTCTGCGTTTTTATTCACCAAAAATTCTTTACCATGCACATAAAATTTTTTTGCAAATGGACAACTCAAATAAGAAATTTTAGGAAAACTCAGTTACATAGTATCCAATTATGGATTTTTATATTTTTCCATACCTTCAGTGAAGAGATCTAGTCCAAAGTAGTCCAAGAAATAATAGTTATACCGTAAAGGAATAAAGATGACTGGACACTATAACAAACAACTAGCACTTGAAAAGGAACGAAAATAACGATTATGAAATAATAACTAACCTTTCAATGGCAATAAAGCTATGGTTGTGGAAGTTCTTCACGCCATGTATGGTTGATGCAGTAAGCCAGTCCTTAATGACCCTGATTAGTACTGACATAGGTATTTGTATCGGCAGTATTGTAGCTATTTTAAGTCGTGGTTTCAATATCTTCAATTTTACATTCATGGCCAAGCAGACTTTAGGAATTTTCTTCTTGCACCATGCTTTATATCTTCGTAACCAGTTCTGAATCTTATGATGTTGGTAGCTTATCAGACCAAGGATTAAGTACCGCACCAACAGATACAGGAACTCCATCAAACTCAGCACACTTCCGCCCAAGAAGAAGCTCACTGTACCACCCCATGATGCTGTGGAAGAAATTTCAACATCAGGCTCAAATACACTTCAGATGATTTTTTAATTCGTAATGCAACAATACTAGTGGCTTGTGCAGCAAATGCTGCAAACTAAGTTCATTAGACGTTCAAATAAACATTTTTCAGATTTATTTTCAATGAAGAATACCAGACATTCTGAAAGTTATTTGCTTCCATAATAATGAAACATACTCTCTCTCGAGCCAATACTGAAGAGAACCACGCATATAAATATCTACACCGCCATTAAATATATGAAAGAGACCCAACTCCACTTGATTAGTAACTATAAAAATATTTGATTTTTAATAATATTATTATCTTACGTAAGTTTCATAGCTTTCAATAACATATACAATATATACTATATAGCCGCCACTCAGTAAAATATAGAAATCAAAATCTAATTTAAGTTATTCTCTACATCTACTTACAGTAGCGTGCAAATTAATCCGAACAACGTAATTACTTATGCAAAAACACTCAAACAGGATAAAAAAAAAAGGATCTAAGACATACCTCAGTAATCTATGTGGCCTCCCTTGTTCCTAATAACAGCTCTGAGACGATTTGGCATGGATTCCACTAATTTCCCACAAATATTCTTCATTTCTTCATCGCAAAACCATACACCAATGAGGGCAGAAATCATCTTCTCCTTTGTAGAACAATCCATTTTTTGCATTCTTCTTTTCCAAATTGACCACAAGTTCTCAATGGGGTTGATGTCGGGTGAGTTGCCTGGCCAGGGGAGTACCTGAATATTCTTCTTGTTGAAGAATTATGTAGTTTCGAGACGTATGGCATGGTGCCAGGTCTTGTTGGAACACACCTCTGCCATCCGGAAATGATTTTTGCAGCTGGGGTACGATTCTGATTTCCAATAAGTGAATATATTTGTCAGAATTCATCATTCCCTTGATAGGTATTAATGCTCCAGGCCCTTCATGTGTAAAACAGCCCCAAAACATTACTATAGGGGGTATTTGGGTGCTTGTTGGAGATGAGCTGCTGTTACTTTTTCGGATCCTTTCCGTACGTAAGAAACACTGTGGCCGTGGACCTCGAAATGAGACTTATCGGAAAAAAGTACATTCTTCCAGTCATTCACTGTCCAGTGTTGATGTAATTTTGCCCACATTAAGCGTTTTTTGCACATAACAGGGGTTAGCAGTTGCTTCTTAATAGGCTTACGAGCCCTTCGTCCAGCTTCCAAAAGCCTACGCCGCACTGTTGTGACATGAATATTCGCCCCAGTGGTAGCCATTAACTCGCGGGTTAAGTCGACAGCAGTTAGTCTAGGATTTAATTTACTTTTCCTGACAATTAAACGATCATCTGCAGGTGAAGTCTTCCTTTTCCGGCCACAGTTTCCTTTTTTCTGGGGTGTGATGGATCCAGTCTCCCTGTATCGTTTTATGATCGAATTAACAGTAGCCAAACGATGTGACATTCTGCAGCAATTTGCCTCTGTGTCATAGAAGAATGCTCTGCTAATGTTATAATTTTAGACCGTTTTCGTGGAGTTGTATCCATTTGTGAAGACGACAGAATGTACACAGGATTGCAGTATTAAGTCTTCAACACAACTGAAATGCTTATAAGTACAAAACGACAGGCAAAATGTCACATATTATAAAAAAAATAATAATGACAGACCTTCAACAATGGAATTACATGTACTACAGATGTCAATTAAAGTGGTATGGGCAGCTGTGAGGCCAACAATGACAGAAAATGTAAAAATATGTCGTGTTTGGATTAATTTGCACGCTACTGTATATAACCCCGAAACGTTTCACTTTCATATCATCAATAGAGCATTAATATGTATAATTAATGAAAAATTGTCATATCATGGCATTAACTACAATAATATTTCATTTCTAATGGCAATAATGTCATCAAACCACCTCAATTTTTGTAGTTTTTAATATCCGATACAAAGCTGTACCCAGAAAATTACACACCACAGAATCGAACCTGTAAATTATTTTTAGTAAGTTAAGTTTTTAATAACAAATTTAATTTGAGCTCTAAATATGTTAGCATTCTTGCAGATCATGGCCTTCATGTAATATTGTGTATTGTAGTTGTGTTTTGTTTTATTCTGAAATGCAATTAGCTAGTTCTCAAAACTGAAGACAGATGGATTTTGGAAAATAGGAACATTATGTTGAAAAATTGACATTCCACTGAAAACTACTATTTTTCTGAAAAACCTTGAGTTCAAAGCTTCAAAATGAGGGGTCATTTATTAAAATCTGTTCAGTTGTTTTCCTGTAATTTCCATTACCAGTTCAAATTATATATATATAGATGACGGAATATTTTATATATAGGGTTATTCAAAAGCAAGTTCCTATTTTGAAATGGTAATAAGTTTGTCAAATTTTTAGATTCCACAAAAATAAAAACACCAATTTTTTCGTAAAGAAGTGGGATTTTATTACAAAACGAAAAAATTAAATATGACCACCGCAGTATTCAATAAGAAACAGTCTTTTTCCTATGCTATAAATGGCATTAGTAAGCACATTCCTAGGGATGTTTCAGTTCCTCACGTGTAATAGGTCTACTAAGAAATAACTTTTCTTTTAGATAACCTCATAACCAGTAGTCAGCTGGATTTATGTCTGGTGACCTAGAAGGCCAACTATTTGGAAAAAGCCTACTAATCACCAATGTGTTGCGCAATAGTGTTTTTGCAAAGCCTATCTCGTTCTTTGAGTTCAAAATCCATTTTCATTTTATAGGGATAGAACTGAAGCTGTCTAATCAGTATTATTCACCTCACTGTTGAATAATTCATGTCCAGATGCTTTGCAACTTTATTAGCACTACAAACATTACAGTCTGAACTTTCACTAACTTCCTGGACTTCTCGTAAAACTAGAGCTGTACTCACCTCATTTTCTACTAATTTTGGTCAACCCGATCGCTTTCTATCGGCAACTGAACCAGTTTCCTTAACCCTGCATTACTCAGGTTATAAATATTCTCACCATTGCTCAGGTGGGGTTTCACAAACCCCATTTTAAATAACTAATATATTTTTCCGCAAGTTTCAGAAATCAGATAAATGCAATTAAATATACTATTCTTAGTTCACTTAAACAATTTCTTAAGTGAACTCTTCTGGATGCGATTGATAAGTATACAGATGCACAGAGTACACACTAGCTCCATCTCTTAGATTTTCGTTGAAATATACGCACTGGGGTTTACCACACCCCACCTGAGTAATGCAGGGTTAAATTTGTTCCTCAACTTACGAAATGATTTTACAGAGCAAGGTCCATTTCTCAATCCGTGTAACGTTCAATATCTTCTCAATGCATATGCATATTGTCTATTGCATTCGTAATAGCACTGAAGGAGGCCAATTCGAATTTGTAAAGGTAAAACCATTGTAAAAATTATTGAAATTACTCTCCTACAACTGCCATCTCTAATTATTATTGTTTATACAAGTGTGACAGTTACCATAGCAACAAAACATGTATCAATAAAAAACCCGAAATCTTCTAAACAGTAATGGTACCTATATGAAACCAAACTGTTAATATGTATAGAAGATACAATTGTTTAAAAATAGGGAAATAGAAGGTGCTAATAAAGTGTGCCGAAAATTAAATTGGGACAGTTTTGTAAAAAGACAAATGAATTTGTCGATGTGTTACTGAAAATTCTTTCCTTTGATTTCCTTGTGTGTTTTTTTGGTGACTCACTTATATATTAAATTTATATTAAATTAACTGATAACAAAATCATCATCATATCCCTCACATATTAGACCCTGCAGGATCTGTTACGGTCTCATGCCAGCGCTTGCGTGGTCTTCCCAATTTCCTCTTTCCTCTTGGTACATAAGTAAGAATCTGTTTAGGCCATCGTGTGCGATCCATCCTTTCGACATGTTTTTTCCACTGAAGTCGATATTGTTGAACAAAATTAACTATAGGATCCATTTTTAGTTCCCACAGTATGTCCACATTTTTACGGTGTTCCAGCAAAGAGCATCCCGCTGTTCATCGCATGAACCTCATTTCATGCTGTCATCAGCTTTTGCTCATCAGCTTTTCTGATTGTCCATGCCTCGCTACCGTAAGTGAGGACCGATCGAGCTAGTGTTTTATATATCTTTAACCTTGTATGTTTCTGAACATGGGATGATTTGAAGACGGTGTTAATTACGCCAGGGATTTTTATAAATTTAGATATTTTGTTCGACATATCTTCATCAGCGATGTAAGAGAGGTTATAACCTAAATAGTTAAATGAATTAACACGTTCAATTAAAGTATTATTTATCATGATCTTATTTGGAATTGGGTTCTCTCCCGAAAATGCCATGACTTTCGTTTTCTCTTTTGAGATTTCCATATTGAAATCTGAGGCGATTATTTGCAAATTATAAATGGCTCTTTGTAAACCATCCTCTGTTTGAGCGATAATAACCTGATCGTCGGCAAACATTAGTGTATCGAGAACTGTGTTTCGATTAATTTGAATTCCAGCATGATGATTTTATCGCCAAATGTATAAAATATGTTCATATATATAATAAACAACAGAGGGGAAAGACCACAAAGGGTAGTGAAGTTCATTCCATCTATCACCTCTCCAGGAGCGGACGCAGGATTTTTTTCGGGGAGGGATTTGAGGAGATAGTAAAAATGGAGTAATGAGAAATAAGTTTATATACTCACAATTTGTTTCCGAGTCACAAACATTTACAAATTGGCCTGAGTAGTGTAGTCAGTATAGCCTTCTGTGCTTGAAGTTGCACATTCTACCCCAACCCAGCTCGATGGCATTTAAGTGTGTTTAAATGCGACAGGCCTCATATCATCGATTTACTGGCATGTAAAAGAAGTCCTGAGGGAAAAAATTCCTGCACACCGGCGACGCTGATATAACCTCGGCAATTGCGAGCGTTGTTAAATAAACCATAATTTTTTTATTTTAACATTTACAATGACTGCAATACAAAAACAATGACAGAATGACATTTACAGAAGAAGGCAACGAGGCTTTTTAGACATTTCATCCAGTACTTCATGAGCTTTTACTTCTACATTTTTATGTATATACATCAAGGCCAGTCCATTTAATCTGTCTACTCCCATCGTGCTCCTCAAGTAAGTCTTCAAATACTGCAAAGTTGAGAACGACCGTTCTGGTGTTGCTGTAGTTACAGGCAACATGCAGAAAAGTTTCAGCGCCTTGCGAGTGCAGGGAAAAATAATTTCATTGCACCTGTTCAAAGATATATAAAAACAAGTAGGTATTAGGTGAAGATTTTTTTGATCAAGGAAATTTCTTCTCCACATCTTCAATTCACTGAAGAAAGACTCAGGTGATGCATCAACATCATTGGGCTACTGATTTACTACAGCCTGAACAGCAGTTTCTAGATCTTCATCTGATGATCGCACTATGTTTTTAGGGAGAAAAGTTTGTATGGACTTTAGGATTTCCTTATGATTTAAAAACCTGTCCTTGAGTTGACTATTGAAATAGTCTAAGAAGAGAAGGAAAATTAAAAGCCTACTCTTCATGACTTTCTGTCTTGAAGTAAGAACTCTGTGTTTGTCTTCCTGCAGTTCTTGGAATTTAATATTTTAGCAAAGAGAATTTACGTGGAAAACTCTCTAATTCCTATGTACATTCACAAATTAAAATTAATATTATTTTTGTTTCTTGTTTCGTATTTTTCTCAAAATTTCGGGAGGGGATATATCCCCTTAATCCCCCCCTTGCATCCGCCCCTGCACCTCTCCTACCTAATTCCCAACCTCACCTTCACGTGGTGCAACCTGTTCCTAAACGAGGCTCTGGGGACCTAGTCACAGCGGTATAACTGTTCCAACACATATGGAGGAAATGCCATATAAATGCCTGTCCAGAAGGCTATTAAGGTAGCAGCCCTACCACTGGACTACTGTGCGACAGGCTTGTAACCTATCCACAGGAACTCTATATTACATTCAAGTCTCATAATATTAACGGCCGGAATGCAGAATCTGTTGATAACAAAATATGGGCTAAAAATCTCTATAAAAAACAAACATAATGGCATTTAATGGACCTAATCATTACTTACTTACAAATGGCTTTTAGAAAACCCAGAGGTTCATTGTCGCCCTCACATAAACCGGTCATCGGTTCCTATCTTTTTTTTTTATTTTATTGGGTTATTTTACGACGCTGTATCAACATCTAGGTTATTTAGCATCTGAATGATATGAAGGTGATAATGCCGGTGAAATGAGTCCGGGGTCCAGCACCGAAAGTTACCCAGCATTTGCTCGTATTGGGTTGAGGGAAAACCCCGGAAAAAACCTCAACCAGGTAACTTGCCCCGACCGGGATTCGAACCCGGGCCACCTGGTTTCGCGACCAGACGCGCTGACCGTTACTCCACAGGTGTGGACTCGGTTCCTATCCTGAGCCACATTAACCCAGTCTTTTCCATCATACCCCCCCCCCTCCCTCAAATCCATTTTAATATTATCCTTCACCTATGCCTCAGCCTCCCCAAGGGCTTTTGCTCTCAGCTCTCTCAACTAACACTCCATATGCATTTCTGGATTCCCCCATACGTGCTATATGCCCTGCCCATCTCAAATGTCTGGATTTAATGTTCCTAATTATGTCAGGTGAAGAATACAATGCTTGCAGTTCTGTGTTGTGTAACTTTCTTTATTCTCCTGTAACTTCATCCCTCTTAGCCCCACATATATTCCTAAGAACCTTATTCTCAAACACCCTTAATGTCTGTTCCTCTCTCAAAGTGAGAGTCCAAGTTTCACAAACATACAGAACAACTGACAGTATAACTGTCTTATGTTAGGGTTCCGTAACAACTCTTTTTATGGTGATGGGTTGTTAGCACTTTGCCCAACCCCAAGCTGCAAGACCACCCCTTATCGGCTGTCTGTGATTGCTTATTCAATATATTCGCAGCTACCCTCCACATCTGGAGCCATTTCCTCTATCTGCAACCTGAGAACGTGCCATGCCATGGACTCACATATCTAACCCATTAAGATGAGAACCAATTTGCTTTGTACTTTCTACCAAAAAAGTCACTTAGCATCTAAAAAAAACTCCACAAACGTACCAAACATGTCCAACTTCGACAATATTACATTATGCTCAAACATCATTTCTTGCAGTAGTTCTGGTCTGAGGTAATATCCATATGATTCCGTACGTTGGCTGTAACAGTAAATTGAAGAAAATATAAAATCATATTACATATAGCATTGGCACTGAACAGAATATTATGGTGTTTCTTTATTTTCATTTATGCTATTTCTCAACTTTTTGTACGGATATTGTGTTGTAGAAATATCATAACAAATAGTCCCTTTTTTTTATTATTAACAACAATGTCTTTAGAAACGTGGAAAATAAATTTTAACCCTTTTCTTCTTTCATTTCAGCTAAAAGTAATTATTTCTCCAACAGCTATGCATGATTATTAGTACAATAATTATTTTATTGTCGTTGAGCTGTGTGTAGAGGTGAAGACGCAAGAATGGTTTGAAATCAAAATAGGTGATTTACCTCGAAGTGAAACAGAAAGATATTGCACATATTTTGAAAAATACAACATTTATTTAAATAAATGTGGATATAAGAGGGAAGAATTGGATCAGTGTCGGGTAGAGTTCCCGGGTAGCTCAGTTGGGAGAGCGTTGGTACGTTAAACCAAAGGTCCCGGGTTCGATTCCCGACCCCGGAACAATTTTTCCCTCGAAATTATTCAAATCAACTTTACAGGGAGTTATACCTGAAATCTTGATTTGCATAATACACGTCACTGTTCGTGAACAGAAAACCACAATTTAAGTCACACGGAGTTGGTGTGCACTCGAAGTTGGTTGCTTGACGGTTGTCAGCCCACTTTGAGGTCTGTGAATATAAGAGGGAAGAATTGGATCGGTGTCGGGTAGAGTTCCCGGGTAGCTCAGTTGGGAGAGCGTTGGTACGTTAAACCAAAGGTCCCGGGTTCGATTCCCGGCCCCGGAACAATTTTTCCCTCGAAATTATTCAAATCAACTTTACAAGGAGTTATACCTGAAATCTTGATTTGCAACATTTATTTAATCATTTGGATGAATGAAGTCTTCCCAACGTGAATTCTAGATATAATTTCCTTCAAAATTTTAATAACAATAAATAAACTGAGTAAGGTAACAGTTTTAATGGTGCAAAACTAAGGTATTTTTCCATCACACTGTTCTGTAACGTGCTAGTATATGCTCTCTGTTGATAGGTCAGTCTCTCTCTCTCTCTTTTGTAAGTTCCTCATGATGGTTGGTGCCTGTGTCACGCTCCAAACAATGACGTCACGCCAATATTTATTCATTTATTTTATTTATTTATTTATTTATTACATCATTCTGTATTCACGTCATGGCGAATTAGATGTATTCCAGTTCTTAATCCGCCATCACCCACTATATAATGGTTACAAATGAACAATACATAGGACCAAGTATCTGCCTAACATTTTTTTTACATCACATCAATGTAGTCTATGAACAACTAACCTTATCTCCGTATGCCCTAGGACAGAATATGGTCCCTAGTAATAACTATTCCAGTACATATATTCAAAGCAATTCGCATTCATACAGTCCTCTCTGTAGATTGAACTTACTTACTTACAAATGGCTTTTAAGGAACCCGAAGGTTCATTGCCGCCCTCACATAAGCCCGCCAGCAGTCCCTATCCTGTGCAAGATTAATTCAGTCTCTATCATCATACCCCACCTCCGTCAAATCCATTTTAATATTATCCTCCCACCTACGTCTCGGCCTCCCTAAAGGTCTTTTTCCCTCCGGTCTTCCAACTAACACTCTATATGCATTTCTGGATTCGTCCATATGTGCTACATGCCCTGCCCATCTCAAACGTCTGGATTTTAAGTTCCTAATTATGTCAGGTGAAGAATACAACGCATGCAGTTCTGAGTTGTGTAACTTTCTCCATTCTCCTGTAACTTCATCCCGCTTAGCCCCAAATATTTTCCTAAGCACCTTATTCTCAAACACCCTTAACCTATGTTCCTCTCTCAGAGTGAGAGTCCAAGTTCCACAACCATATAGAAGAACCAGTAATATAACTGTTTTATAAATTCTAACCTAAAGTGGCAAACCTATTCGAAATTTCGACCTGATAATTTTGCTTAGCTTCTTCGTCCTTTAATTTCAAAATATTGAATTTAGTTATATTAACCCCTTATTGGCTGTCCACGACTGCTTATTCAATATATTCGCAGCTACCCTCCATATCTGGAGGCCGTCTCCTCTATCCGCAACCTGAGGACGCGCCATGCATGGCTCTGTAGATTGAAAACTCAAAAAAGTTTCATATCCATTGTTCAAGAATTAAAACAGAAAATCAATATCCCGAATTTAAAAGAAAACTTACAAATTAAATCAAACCCTTTAACTCTATTAAATACAGAATATAATCTAAATCTAACAGAAGAAATACTGAAATCAGATGTAAACACTGAAATACTAAAACAATTGTCTTTAGAGACAATTAATATTAGGTACCCTCCACAAAACTGGCTTCATTTATACACTGACGGATCCTTGATCTCCAGAGAACAAGGTGCCGGTGCAGGTGTTACGTGCTGTCTCTTCTCACTTTATAGATCTCTTGGGTATGGAACAACAAGTTTTGATGGAGAAATCATTGCAATAAGTGAAAGTCTCAGGAATCTTCTATGCCACATCAATAAACTTAAGAATGCAGTTATATTGTCAGACTCCAAAGCAGCTATTCTGTCAATAGTCTCTAAACACACACCTTCATCTCAAACAGTAGAAATAACTAAAATGCTCTCTCAATTAATATCACTCAATAAAAGAATTGTATTCCAATGGATACCATCCCACTGTGGAATCCTGGGAAACGAGAATGCGGATGCTTTAGCAAAGAAGGGCAGCACTGCTACTTACAGACTTGTTACTAAATCTACGTATTCCTCTGAGAAGAGATTTATTAAATCTTCATACTTAGACTTCAACAAACAAAATTTGATAACACAATCACAAGGGAAAAAATGGAACTCTCTGCATCATAATCCACAGTTAATTCCCGATCTACCACGAAAATCGTCTGTAGCTGCATTTAGATTGGCAACAGGCCATGATTGTTTGGCCAAACACCTGCATAGAATAGGAATATATCAGTCCCCTAACTGCCCATTGTGCAACTCAAACCAAGAAATGGATTCGGAACACCTCAAAACCTATGCTTCAGTGGCTGGCCATGATAATATCTTTGAAAAATATTGGAGTGCAAGAGGTTAAATGACTTTATTGTGAAACGTCTGGCATTAGAAAACAACAACATTTATTCAAAGCTGACAGTGGAGGGAAGTTGGTACTTGTGCTAAAAGAATATGGTGGACACGTACAATATTTACAATATATGAAATATTTTCAATAAACTCCATTGCTTGTAAGTTACAGGCAGATGTTTCGTTTTAGAAATACCTTTACAATTAACGAAAACATTAGTGTTAGAAAATGCCCCTCACTTTCGAAAACCCATAATATTTAAGAATATTTACCTCAAATGCTTGCTTTGAAGACGAATTATTTTTGCGAACCCACAATCATATGGACATGAGCATTCACTGACGTTATTCTGCTTCAGAAGTGCTGAAAAGAAAGAGCAAAATATTAGCCGTATCTCTTAAGTATATGTAGAGGAAGCGCAAAGAAAGCTTGCCCATTTGACTGATGCACAGAGAACTATATTCAGTCGTTGTGCCGCCATGCTCGTTACAGAGCTGCTATGAATAACCTAATGCTGATTACAGGGCGCATTCGAAAGCGCGGTCTTGAGCTGTTCGTATCGTGGAGTGTTGCTGTGCAGAGCGGGTAGAAGCCAGCGTGTGCATTACTTATTCTGCGTTTTATCTCTGATATCAGTAGTTTTATGTAGTTCAAAGTGTGTTTGTTAAATAACAGAGTTCGGTATAACATTCTATTAGTGATGGGCAAAGTTGTTCTTTTCTCGGAACAGTTCCGACTGTTCCGGTTCCGGAAAAATACTATGTTCCAAACAACAGTTCCGAAATAACAGAACTTTACAAGTACTCTAGAGATGAGTCGGAATCGTTTATTGACTCTCGTTCCTTTTGAGGAGTTCAAAAGAGTACCCTCCCTCTTCCCCAGTCAGCTTCCACATAGCGTTGGAGCATTCATCGCTCGGACTCCTCTTGAAATACGTTATCGGCATGACATAGCACACATGCTTCTCAATAGATGACATTCCAACGCACATTCGAATCGGTTTTGGAAACTTGCTGTGTATGCGAGCAGAAGCTTCATGTTCAATAACTAAACGGCTGTTGAATACAAGGTCAGAATGCAACACTTATAGTTTTGGTACATAGTCATAATGACACGGTAGCCAACTCAAAAATTTAACATGACATGTAAAACATGTAAAACGTGTAGCATGTAATTTTTGTTCTCCGTGTTAAATAGTAGGCCTAAAAAAAACAAAACAAAACAAATCATTAATACTTATTTTTACTTTTCTTAATGCTTAGTTATAATAATAATAATAATAATAATTACATTATAATTTCACAAATAATAAAAAGCTATATTTATATATTAGCAGTAGTGAAACCTGAAACCTGCCCACTGGCTTAGTAAAATGTTAGAAACGTATCTGTACCAATGTAAGAATTTAAACTTCGCATCGCACCTCGCTCTGTGTCATTATTCATGACCACACTCCAAGCATTTCAATTCCCATGCTTCCCATCCATCCACGTGAGAGTTTCAAGTTCCAACTTGTTCCAAGTACAACATAAAGAACGACGAGAACAGTGTAGCCGGAGCTGTCATTGGTTCAACGGAACAGGTTCCTATTGTTCTCTGTTGTCTCGGAGTCGGAACATGTCTTGCGCACTGCGGGCCCGCAACAACTGGACAAGTGAGCAGCTCGGAGTCGGAACAGTGTTATTTCGGAACAGGAGGTTCCGACCTACTGTTCATTTTTGCAACAGTTCCGAGACCGGAACAGTTCCAAAATAACTGTTGTGTTATTTTTTACCCATCTCTACATTCTATGTACTTAACAATGCCCCTGTTTCGCTCTAAATTAGGAAGTGCTAATAAAACGTTACACAGTCAAACTAGGGAATTATTTATAATGTTCATAAATTTATGAAAAACGAAACAGGCTCAGCTCTAACATAAGGAGTATATACAGATTAAAATAAACCGACCATAGTACCCTAGTTATCGGAACATTTTAATAAACTCACATAGTATTAGTGTTTTATTACAACGTCAAATATCAATTATTACACGATTACATATTTCTTATAACATCTTTGTCATTTCATTCAGTGATTTTATGTGTAAAAAAAATTCGTGCTTCTGTATTTTCAACAATGTTATGTTATTAGCAGGGAACGGATTTATATGGACTAAAAATATATGAAATATGTAAATATATATGTAGTTATTTTTACCAAAATATGGAATTAAATATGGATTTTTACCAAAATATGGAATTAAATATGGACTTAAAATTATAAAAAAATGACTATGTACGTTAAATATTGGTACATTTTAATCAAACTAAACAAAAAATATAATGGACGTACCTTATCTTCCAATGTAGTTTCAACAAAACACAATTTTTATTGTCTGTTACCATAACAATAGGTTACAAACATTTCTTTCAAGTGCTGAAAAGTGAATCTTCTTCTATTGTCTCTGAGGATAGATTTATACTGACTAAAAGAGCGTTCGACGTCACAAGAAGTAACTGGTACATAATTCAATTTCACAATGTCTGCTGGGGATAAGTCCAAGTTAATCTTCACTGTTGATTCACCACTCATCACAGCAACAACCTTTTGTAGTTCTTCATATCCAGGGTTTTTTGAAAGTACAGTGTCCACCTTAGCTCTTACTGCATCTGCAACTTTACCTCTACCACGATTCAGTTGTTCCACAGTACTATTTATAATTTCAAAACTTTCAGATAGTGAAAGGTGCCTATTTTGGAGACTTTTGAGCGTTTTTATGATGCATGAAAATGTATGCTGAATGTGAGCTAAGTCATTCTTCACACTTATGTCACAGGTAACTGTTTTCGCAGTATCAATTGAGACTGCATCTTCAGAGTCCAATGCAAGGAGAACATTGTTAATAGAGTCTATATGTTCGGCATAATATTCAACTGCTTCTAGCCATGTACCCCATCTAGTTAAAATTGGCTTTGGTGGCAATGGAATTTCAGGGTACATTTCTTTCAACACGTTAACTCTACTGGGAGCTTTGAGAAATACTTTTTTCACTGATGAAATCAACAAATCTACTTTAGGGAAATTGTCTCTGACCACTTCTGCCACACGATGAAATGCATGCGCCACACAAGTAAAATGAGTCAATTTAGGATATACAACAGATAATGCTTGTCCAGCTTTGACCATATAAGGGGCAGCATCGCTAATAAAGAATAACACATTATCGTACATAATACCCTTTGGCCACAGGATACCCATAGCTTCGTTGAACAGTTTAACTATAGTTTTGTTATTGCACTTTTCTAGAACATCACAATGTAAAAGAATTCGTTCAGAATATTGTTCACTTAACAAACCGATAACTACATTACCAACAAGTCTACCTTCTTTGTCGGGAGTCTCATCAATGGAAACCCAAATTGAACTATCTTTAATTTCATCTCTTATCTTCTGTATTGTCTCATCGTAGATGGATGGAGCATACGTCTTCCTAAGTGTTGACTCATCCGGGATTGTATGTTGAGTATATTTTTCAAGGAATTCCCTGAAGACCTTATTCTTTAGTTTGTAGAGAGGAATATCAGCAGAGATGAGAGAACGGCACAGGTCGATGTTAAACTCAGATCTTACATTCGATGTTGTTGGTTGTGTTAAAAACAATTGTCTCTGCTTGGAATTTAGTTGTTTGTTGGCCTGATGTTTACTAGTTGTAATGTGTTGTTGCACCAGGAACTTTTGTGTAGATGATACTGCACACTGACACAAATTACAAAATAATATTTTATTGTCAGTTGATAAACCATCTTCTTTAAATTCTGAAATGTAACTTGTTAGTTTTGATTTTAAATTGACTGAATGACGTACTTTTGGCATATTTACCGTCTTTATAGTATGATTTACAAAACTGAACCTATGTGTACTCTGACTGGCATTTAACTGTTGAGCTGCACAACTGAAGTCTGTTAAAAATTTTAAATTAAATTAATACAGTTTTGTAACTTACTTTCCCATTGTTGATAGGACTGCTAATTTTCAAATAACTCTGATGTTAAAGGGATTACTGAACATGTGTTTAAATCTCTATTGTTGAAATGTATTTTTAAAAGTTAATGGAATTTTGTTTTGTTTTATTGTTAAACCTAATATAATATGGACTGTTTTATATGAAATATGGAAAATATATGGAAATTAACGAAAATATGTACTAAACTCTAAAATATGGAAAAATATGGAAAATAAAAGTAGGATTTTTCAACCCTACACATTGTGAAACATAAAGATAATGCAAAATATAAATTATATTAGCTTTATAAGTAAATATGTATTTACATATAAATCCTTTCCCTGGTTATTAGTTACTCTGCAACAAGGTTTAGGTTACGTTACATGCGCTGTGATAAATCTCACTCGAAACATCAAGCCAGCAGACGACTGAGAACTGCCAATCGAATCGAAGCGAGGTCGAGTGCACCCAAACGATTCCGAAAGTTCGCGCAGCTTACCGTGGCAAGCTCTTCTTGCGTCACCTGTACAGGTATGCGGATAGGGATTTAATGTTAGATTTTCAATTTCTGTGTTAAATCAACTAACATAATGCAACACTTAAAAAGATAATCTTACATTACCTTTGTTGGCATGGAGACAAGAGAAATCTTGCACGCTGCATATTGGTGTTTCATCTGAAATTATACATATAATAACATTCTTTTAGTAACGAGTTGCTGCCAGGAAGTCAAAGGAAGGATAGCAATGACAAAGGAGCATCTTCTGCAGCCCTCTGCAAAAAAACTAAGTAAGAGACTAGTGAAATGATTTGTGTGTGGAACTATATGGGGACAGAAACATGTACATTATTACTAAGTGAAGTGAAATGACTAAAAGCATTTGAAATGTAGATATGGAGAAGAATGGAGCATGTGAAATGGACAGACAGAATACGAAATGAAACTGTTGAAAAGACTGGATGAAGAAATAATAATGTCGGAAATGATCAGGAAGAGAAAAAGGAACTTCTGGGTCACTGGCTAAGAAGAAACTGCCTACTGAAGGATGCACTGGAAGAACTGGTGAATGGGAGAAAACTATGGGGCAGAAGAAGATATCAGATGATAGACAACATTAAGATACATGGATTGTATGTGGAGATTAAGAGGAATTGTTTTATTTATGGGATATACATATCATAATTTTATTTATGCTCGACCATGCCGAAATGTAGTAATTATACACCTGGTAGCAGACCTTTAATGCATGTCATTAAAGTACACCTACTCATTAAAGGTCAGGTCTTTCAGCCCATGACGACTCAGGTTACAACTGTTCAGCCAATGACAGGTCAGCTTTCTACCGTTATAAAACCGCAAGTATCGATTATTCTCGGATATGCAATCGAAAGAGAATTAGCGAAAAGTCACGGAGGCTGGAAATCCAATACTGTCGCAGAAAGTTATGTTCTGTTACTATAATAATTAGCGTTAATTGTAAATAATATTCAAATAAATTCAATTTGTCATCTCGTTTTTCAATGTCGAATTCAATAATCAAGGTTATAATATTATAATATTATCAAGTTTAACGGGACTACGTCAAGGTCAATGACATTATTGTTCCTCGGAAAAAATCAATACTTTCGCGTCTGCGCACATCTCACAATTCACGACCTAGAACAAGGTCACTTCCGATCTTGTCAGTTACAAATAAAATGTATACATCTGAATACTAGTAATTTCAAGTTAGAAATATGGTCAAGCATAAAAAGTCGTATGAAACTCGCCTATAATGGTAATTAAGAAGCTCGTATGAAAATTATGAAACTCGCTTGCGCTCGTTTCATAAATATCCATACTCGATTCTTAATTACTATCATTATAGGCTCGTTGCATAATGTACTATTATTAAATTTGCCATCATCCTCTTTCCTAAACGACATTTCATACTAGTTGAGAGCTTGCGCTCGTTTCATAAATATCCATACTCGATTCTTAATTACTATCATTATAGGCTCGTTGCATAATGTACTATTATTAAATTTGCCATCATCCTCTTTCCTAAACGACATTTCATACTAGTTGAGAGGATGCGAAGGCATTTCTTTCCCCTTCTACTTGCCTTGAGTCTGTTAGCAACAGACCAGTAGCTGTTACCTCTTATACCTGCACCTCCCCCCCAAGTTGTACTCACAAGAAATTAAAATATTAAATAAAGTATATAAGTGGATATAAAATACAGTGACACAGATGTTTAACAATTACATGTTTGAGTATATTTTAGTGTCGTTCTTACAATATTTTCAACTAATAATTAAATTAAGAAATGTTAGTTTGTGTTATAAAGTCAGGGGGAAGTGACACAGAGTAGATTGTCCCTTTGTGTAAGCTGTAGAGTAGCAACTAGCGTTGGAGAAAACATTTATCTTCTGCTCTCAGTAGCTTTTTCATGTGCCAGTTGATATAAACAGCAATAAAATGAAACATAAACACTTAATGTAGAGTCTCGATTACCGGTAAACATTTTCAATATAATTTTTCACTATGTTGCAAGTCAATTAGTCGAACGTTAGTAAGATGGACAGTAGCGTCTTCCCCTTCATGGATGGTAAAGAGTGTGAGTAGAGGGGAAGGCCTATCAACCAAACTGAAATGGGGATTAGAGGTGAATTAATAGGTTAAAATTTAATAAAAAAATGTATCCTGTGAATCATTCATGTCATTAAAAAAAATGTGTAACTCACAAAGCTTCCATACTGATGTAAGATAAAAAAATATATACTGTGAATGTGATAATAATAATAATAATAATAATAATAATAATAATAATAATAATAATAATAACAATGATGATGATTTATTTTAGCTGGCAGAGTTAAGGCCGTAAGGCCTTCTCTTCCACTCAACCAGCAAAAAGTGTATATACATATGCATGAACTTACAAAGAATTCAACAATTTGATTTAGGTGAGAGTTACATGTATACAAGAGTTATTTACGAATTAAACAACAAAATATTATGAACTATTAATTAAACACTGAAATAAACTGTGTAGCAGAATTAAACTAAAATACATAGAATGTTAATATATTTCAAATAATATTAGATAATAGAAAGAGATTATTATGAGACAAATTTGAAAATACAGCACTATCAGGATGATGTCTAAAGAAAAAAGTAACAATGTAGTCAGTGATAGTTTAAATCAGTATGATTGGAGTGAAATGCTAATAAGGTTACCTTTTAAGCTGTTCTTAAAGGTGTTCGTTGTCTTGCAGCCCCTAATACTTTGTGACAAGGAATTCCATTGACGCGAGATGGATACTGTAAAAGATGATGAATAGCAAGATGTTCTATGAAGAGGTATACTTAGCGTGCCACAGATAAGTGATCTGGTATTTACGTCGTGGTTAGAGTATAGATAAGAGAAACGAGAAGAAAGGTTATTTGGTGTTAAGGTGTGCAGAATTCGATAACTTTTCTTTGTTAGTTGTAAATATCTCAGCAACGAATATCAATCAATCAATCAATCAATCAATCAATCAATCAATCAATCAATCAATCAATCAATCAATCAATCCAATCAAAGCTGTCCTTTATTTTCTAGTGGTCACCATTCTTTTCCGCTGAATCTGAAGTTCGAAGTACAAACCTCGTTCAGATGAATTTTTAAGGAGATAGCTCCCTTTCAAAAAGGGAGTATAGTTGGGAGTACCAAGACATAGATTTATGGCATATAAAAGAAATCTGTCCCTGACAGAGGACTTCAGACAACATTTGCTAGCCATTTCTCACCTATTTAGCACAATGAGTCCGTATCAATGTGCATGATTTTCCCCCCTCTTCACCCACTAACCATATCTCTACAATACAAGACGTGCTGATGATCCCACCTTGTACATTGTAAACGTGAGGGCTGCAGCCACACAATTTGACGGCCAAGTCTCGCCGACACTGCAATAAGCACATGCTCTGCGAGTACCACGGCGACACGGAAAGCTTGTTCTCATATGAGAAGACGCACTTCCTCTGGCTGATACCGAGGCTGTGTAGTCCTACAGACTTCATAACTCTGTGGATCTTGAACGTCTCAAGAATCTCTGTTGGAGTCCTATACTGCAGTGTTGGATCTACTGTAAAATCTGGGACGTCGTAGGGTGAATGAACATAAACCTGAAACACCAAACAATAAGAAACTAGTAATGAAAATTCAATTAGGCCGTCTCTGCTCATCTGTATTACAATTATAATTTATTGATGTCTTACATTAACGTTTTCGGTACCTCAGTGTACCATCTTCAGATGTATTTACGATACTAAATTTAAATTTAAACCTGGCCGATAGGTACATACAGTAGCATGCAAATTAATCCGAACACGACATATTTTTACATTTTCTGTCATTGTTGGCCTCACAGCTGCTCATACCACTTTAATTGACATCTGTAGTACGTGTAATTCCATTGTTGAAGGTCTGTCATTATTTTTTTTATAATATGTGACTTTTGCCTGTCGTTTTTGTACTTATATGCATTTCAGTTGTGTTGAAGACTTAATACTGCAATCCTGTGTACATTCTGTCGTCTTCACAAATGGATAGAACTCCACGAAAATGGTCTAAAATTATAACATTAGCAGAGCATTCTTCTATGACACAGAGGCAAATTGCTGCAGAATGTCACATCGGTTTGGCTACTGTTAATTCGATCATAAAACGATACAGGGAGACTGGATCCATCACACCCCAGAAAAAAGGAAACTGTGGCCGGAAAAGGAAGACTTCACCTGCAGATGATCGTTTGTCAGGAAAAGTAAATTAAATCCTAGATTAACTGCTGTCGACTTAACCCGCGAGTTAATGACTACCACTGGGGCGAATACTCACGTCACAACAGTGTGGCGTAGGCTTTTAGAAGCTGGACGAAAGGCTTGTAAGCTATTAAGAAGCAACTGCTAACCCCTGTTATGTGCAAAAAACGCTTAATGTGGGCAAAATTACATCAACACTGGACAGTGAATGACTGGAAGAATGTACTTTTTTCCGATGAGTCTCATTTCGAGGTCCACGGCCACTGTGTTTCGTACGTACGGAAAGGATCCGAAAAAGAAACAGCAGCTCATCTCCAACAAGCACCCAAATACCCCCTATAGTAATGTTTTGGGGTTGTTTTACACATGAAGGACCTGGAGCATTAATACCTATCAAGGGAATGATGAATTCTGACAAATATATTCACTTATTGGAAATCAGAATCATACCCCAGCTGCAAAAATCATTGCCGGATGGCAGAGGTGTGTTCCAACAAGACTTGGCACCATGCCATATGTCTCGAAACTACAGAATTCTTCAACAAGAAGAATATTCAGGTACTCCCCTGGCCAGGCAACTCACCCGACATCAACCCCATTGAGAACTTGTGGTCAATTTGGAAAAGAAGAATGCAAAAAATGGATTGTTCTACAAAGGAGAAGATGATTTCTGTCCTCATTGGTATATGGTTTCACGATGAAGAAATGAAGAATATTTGTGGGAAATTAGTGGAATCCATGCCAAATCGTCTCAGAGCTGTTATTAGGAACAAGGGAGGCCACATAGATTACTGAGGTATGTCTTAGATCCTTTTTTTTTTTATCCCGTTTGAGTGTTTTTGCATAAGTAATTACGTTGTTCGGATTAATTTGCACGCTACTGTATGTTGTGGTCTTTGGATAGTGTGTGTGTGTGTGTGTGTATGTGAATATACATACTATACCCATACATGTTTACAGTTGTTACATGGACCATAAAACACTTATATATTATCGATTGTTAAAACAAACTTGTGGTCATTGTTCTATGACGTTATCTAAATACTTAACACTGTGAATTTTATATCGTGACTGTTCATTGGGGCAACTAGCCGTCTCGGAGCACACACCACATCAGTTACACGAACAAAGCAAGGCTTGACTGGAGCCCGGGGAGTGATAAACAACAACCAAATGATATTGTAAGTTAAAACATAAGAAGTGATTTAGTCAACTAACGCTCAATACTTCCATCAAAGTGTACGTTACGAACATTCAAAATTTCAAGTGCTCCTATATTGTGTGTGTTTATCATTGAACAAACAATGCAAAGAATCTTCAAGATTTATTTATACTCAACAGTATAGTGCAATTTATCCACATCAAATAGGTAACGACTAGTTGCCCCAACGAACAGTCACGATATACATTCATAAAATTCACAGTGTTAAGTATTTAGATAATGTCATAGAACAATGACTACAAGTTTGTTAATTGATCTTAATTGATTGTTTTAACAATCGATAATATATAAGTGCTTTTATGATCCATGTAACCACTGTAAACATGTATGGGTATAGTATGTATATTCACACACACACACACACACACACACACACACACGCACACGCACACACACACACACTATTCAAAGACCACAACATATGTACCTATCGGCCATGTTTAAATTTAAATTTAGTATCATAAATACATCTGAAGATGGTACACTGAGGTACTGAAAACGTTAATGTAAGACATCAATAAATTATAATTGTAATACAGATAAGCAGAGACGGTCTAATTGAATTTTCATTACTTATTAGTCAGTTTATCGGAACAATCAATACAAGATGAAACTAATAAGAAACTAAATAATTGATTAAATGGCGAACTTACTCGTGTTAATTACGTAAGCATATGCGGCTTATAGCTGTTTCGGTGCTACTTGACACCATCCTCAGAGCATTCTGTGTCTCGGCACCATCTCAACTTTGCTGCCTGTTGTGTGAGTGCGTTCGTGTGATGAAGAGTTGTGTCAAATAGTGTGCGTGTTCTGAAATTGATCTGTGTGTTGAGAATTTGATTAGGGTGTGTTCAGAACACACACACTATTTGACACAACTCTTCATCACACGAACGCACCCACACAACAGGCAGCAAAATTGAGATGGCGCTGAGACACAGAAGGCACTGAGGATGGTGTCAAGTAGCGCCGAAACAGCTATAAGCTGCACATGCTTACGTAATTAACACGAGTAAGATCGCCATTTAATCAATTATTTATATTCAAGTGTTAAAAGTAGTGTACGAAAGATTCGACATGGAATAAGAAACTGTCATTTTAGACTAGAACAGACACTAGAACAGAACAGACAATAGGAGAGGAGAGGGAAGGGGATAGGAGAGGAGGGGAAAGGAGGGGATGGGATAGGAGAGGAGAGATGTGAGAAGAGGGAGGGGAGTTGAGGAAGGGGAGGGAGGGGAGAGGAGATGAGAGGGGAAAGGAAGAGAGAAGAGGAGAGGAGCAATGCTTGGAAAGTCACTCATTGCTCTCACTGCTGATGGAGCTGTGTTCCAAGTGAACGAAAGTTTTAATAGACGCAACTCTGGTTCAGCAGAAAAGTGTCTCAGCCGAATGAGCTACGCTGGTAGCTAGTTTAATGTTGACTATCCCACAATTCTAACCCTTTACAGAACTTATTTCTTAAACAAACGGAATTATCAGTACTCTTAAAACCTCTTCCCGCCCAACCAAATACCATTAGTGAAACAGTAGGAACTGTAATGTCTCTAAATACTAGCTTACAGGAAATTAAATAAATCTGCCAAATAATAAAAGTGATACTACAGTGCTGAACTTACCAAAATGCGGTACCGGTATTTGTTTTTCAACAATATATTCCAACTTTGTACTTCATAACAGTCTATCAATAATTCCCCGTCTCTGGATCGATGGAATTTTGGTTGAACAAGAGGGCTGAAAGGAAGTGGCAAATATATTTAAAATCATCATTAAGTGCAGAATAGTTATTTACGATATGAATATCATAAGTTTCATATTACAATACGAGCTTGGTAAGTCGTCAAACAAGGCCGTAGGCCAAGTTTGATAATAACCAGTCAAGTATTGCAGTATGAAGTTATGATAAGTATATTGTACATTTTATCCACTTTGATAAAAAAATTATTTTCTTAATAAAAAGAAATTGTACGTTATTTTTATTAGTTCTGAACATGTCTTTTGTGGAGAGGCAATTGTATTATTATTTTCTTCCTGCGAGAGGTGATTTGTTTGTTTGTTTTATTAGTTTTGAACATGATATATATTTGCTCATAACATGAGAACAGCAGTAACGGTACAAGCAAAAATAAACACATGAGAACAGCAGTAACGGTACAAGCAAAAATAAACACATGAGAACAGCAGTAACGGTACAAGCAAAAATAAACACATGAGAACAGCAGTAACGGGACAAGCAAAAATAAACACATGAGAACAGCAGTAATGGTACAAGCAAAAATAAACACATGAGAACAGCAGTAACGGTACAAGCAAAAATAAACACATGAGAACAGCAGTAACGGTACAAGCAAAAATAAACACATGAGAACAGCAGTAATGGTACAAGCAAAAATAAACACATGAGAACAGCAGTAACGGTACAAGCAAAAATAAACACATGAGAACAGCAGTAACGGTACAAGCAAAAATAAACACATGAGAACAGCAGTAACGGTACAAGCAAAAATAAACACATGAGAACAGCAGTAATGGTACAAGCAAAAATAAACACATGAGAACAGCAGTAACGGTACAAGCAAAAATAAACACATGAGAACAGCAGTAACGGTACAAGCAAAAATAAACACATGAGAACAACAGTAACGGTACAAGCAAAAATAAACACATGAGAACAGCAGTAATGGTACAAGCAAAAATAAACACATGAGAACAGCAGTAACGGTACAAGCAAAAATAAACACATGAGAACAGCAGTAACGGTACAAGCAAAAATAAACACATGAGAACAGCAGTAACGGTACAAGCAAAAATAAACACATGAGAACAGTAGTAACGGTACAAGCAAAAATAAACACATGAGAACAGCAGTAACGGTACAAGCAAAAATAAACACATGAGAACAGCAGTAACGGTACAAGCAAAAATAAACACATGAGAACAGCAGTAACGGACAAGCAAAAATAAACACATGAGAACAGCAGTAACGGTACAAGCAAAAATAAACACATGAGAACAGCAGTAATGGTACAAGCAAAAATAAACACATGAGAACAGGAGTAACGGTACAAGCAAAAATAAACACATGAGAACAGCAGTAACGGTACAAGCAAAAATAAACACATGAGAACAGCAGTAACGGACAAGCAAAAATAAACACATGAGAACAGCAGTAACGGTACAAGCAAAAATAAACACATGAGAACAGCAGTAATGGTACAAGCAAAAATAAACAAACATTGTTAGAATGAGTTCGACTATAATTATATGTGTACAAAACCGCCTTTGCTTATCATAAAAATAAATAAATTTTCATTAACGTTTTCGATACTTGTGTATCATCTTCAGATGTGAAATGTTAGATTAATATGATGAAAACCTTGCCTATTAGATGGAACTTAATGTGGTAATTTTCGGGTCATATTAGTGTGATTGCTTGGACTTAACTTAGGTTCATCTATGATATACATGCTATGTTAGGTTAAATCACTGTGAGTCATATGATATGATCTAAAATATAAAATAAAACTGTTTAAGAATTATAACCACTATTAGCGTAGTTATTGAAATGTGAACACTTTGTGTAAACACTTTAAAAGTTTAAATCACTTTGAACATGTGTTGGCTGTATTCGCCGATTTAAATCACTGCAAGTCATGTGATATGAACTAAAATATATAAAAATTAAAACTGTTTAAGAATTGTAACCACTATTAGCGGCAAATACAGCCAACATATGTTCAACGTGATTATAATTTTTCAAAGTGATTTTACAAAGTGTTCACATTCAATGACTATGCTAATAGTGGTTACAATTCTTAAACAGTTTTAATTTTTATATATTTTAGATCATATCACATGACTTGCAGTGATTTAAATCATCGGCAAATACAGCCAACACATGTTCAAAGTGACTTAAACTTTTAAAGTGTTTATACAAAGTGTTCACATTTCAATAACTACGCTAATAGTGGTTACAATTCTTAAACAGTTTTATTTTATATTTTAGATCATATCATATGACTCGCAGTGATTTAACCTAACATAGCATGTATATCATAGATCAACCTAAGTTAAGTCCAAGCAATCACACTAACATGACCCGAAAATTACCACATTAAGTTCCATCTAATAAGCAAGGTTTTCATCATATTAATCTAACATTTCACATCTGAAGATGATACACAAGTATCGAAAACGTTAATGAAAATTTATTTATTTTTATGATAAGCAAAGGCGGTTTTGTACACATATAATTATAGTCAAACATTAATAGCTTATCGGCAAACTTCAACATGAAATTAAAATGAGTTCATTACCTAACTAGTTGCGTAATAGCAGTGTCATTACCTAACTAGTTGTGTAAGAGAAATATAATTACCTATTTGCTTAAAGAATGTCATTACAGCATTTTATTAGTGATGTAAAGTCCAGATTACATAATCAAAGTGGATAAAATAATATTACAGTAAGAAATGGAAACTTTTCTAAAATAAACAGTAAGAACTTCTCTCTATTCACTGTAAATGCTAAGGAACATGACAAGAGATTAAAATTCTTTATTCTAGTGAAGACTGCAAATTAACAGTGGCTCCAACAATGTTTTATGAATACTAAGCTCGAGCTGAAAAGTACACCAACAGCGTAGCTGCTGTGCCATTATCTTTGACATTACTGCCATCATGTAACTGCCATCATCGTCATTATCGAACTTTTCAATTAGACCTATAAATGGTCCATGAAAGCCCCTTTCAAGCTGACTTGCTGAATGCTTCAAGTTCTATTTGAAGCAAGCGAGAAATTCTCTACTTATCTATCTAACAGGTGTACACATGGAAACAGGATTTGCTTAGTATGGTACTGTTTGAAAAGTGACATGGTCAAATAACAGCCCACTTAACAGTAATTCACCGAATCAGCTTTAGGCAATAGAATCTCGTGGTTTATACAGTGCATACAATTTTATCTTTGCACACTTTCAACATCTCTTTGAAAAGGTACCGTAAGCATTCTTTTAGTATTTTCACAATTTCAAATTGTAAAAAACTGCTCAACTAAGTTTGATGTGTAAATGGACTGAACCTAAATATATATTAATGTATTTAAATGATGATTTTGAGCAGTTTGACTCGTGTGTGTATATATATATATATATATATATATATATATATATACAGGATGATTCAAAAGTCGCGCAACATATGCTCCGTTATTAGTGTAAGTACAAAAAATAGTTTCAAATATATGTTTCAGATATTGGTATGTGTAATTATGTGCAAAATTTAAAGAAAATTTTAAAAGCCATTTATATACAACAGCATAGTAGCAGTAATAATAATAATAATAATAATAATAGTAGCAACAATAATAATAGCCACAAGAGCAGCAATAATAATAATAATATACATACAAATGGATTTTAAGGAACCCGAAGGTTCATTGCCGCCCTCACATAAGCCCGCCATCGGTCCCTATCCTGTGCAAGATTAATCCAATCCCTATCATCATATCCCACCCCCCTCAAATCCATTTTAATATTATCTTCCCATCTACGTCTCGGCCTCCCCAAAGGTCTTTTTCCCTCCGGTCTCCCAACTAACATTCTATATGCATTCCTGGATTCGCCCATACGTGCTACATTCCCTCCCCATCTCAAACGTCTGGATTTAATGTTCCTAGTTATGTCAGGTGAAGAATACAATGTGTGCAGTTCTGCGTTGTGCAACTTTCTCCATTCTCCTGTAACTTCATCCCTCTTAGCCCCAAATATTTTCCTAAGCACCTTATGCTCAAACACCCTTAACCTATGTTCCTCTCTCAGAGTGAGAGTCCAAGTTTCACAACCATACAGAATAACCGGTAATATAACTGTTTTATAAATTCTAACTTTCAGATTTTTGACAGCAGACTGGATGATAAAAGCTTTTCAACCGAATAATAACACGCATTTCCCATATTTATTCTGCGTTTAATTTCCTCCCAAGTGTCATTTATATTTGTTACTGTTGCTCCAAAATATTTGAATTTTTCCACCCCTTCGAAGGATAAATCTCCAATTTTTATATTTCCATTTCGTACAATACTCTGTTCACGTGACATAATCATATACTTTGTCTTTTCGGGATTTACTTCCAAACCGATCGCTTTACTTGCTTCAAGTAAAATTTCCGTGTTTTCCCTAATCGTTTGTGGATTTTCTCCTAACATATTCACGTCATCCACATAGACAAGAAGCTGATGTAACTAATAATAATAATAATAATAATAATACAGCAATGAGGAAGGAATTTGGCTGGCAAGAAAAGCAAATGTGAAAAATAAAGCTAATAATGTTTGTAACCAAATCTCTCTATGAAACATCGTGCACACAAAATGTTCAAGAACTTTTGAAGTTTTGAGATGAGACAGATAAGTTGAAGTTGTGTTATTGCTCACCTTTCACCATACAAGCAATTGAAGCACTTGCAGAAACCTCCTTCTCCATATACTGCAGGAGTTGAGCGCTCAGCGTGCCACGGATTGAAAGTATTTACAATTTTAAATTCATCACGTGTCATCTGCAGAATTGTAGACAGTACACAATTTATGCTTACAGTGTAAAGATACAGGAAATAGATGGCAGGGATATATAATCATACTGTATGGCAATTGGATGCATGATGGCACACAGAACTTATCCAAAGAAACATTTCATATTACAGTAAAGTGCAAATTAATCCGAACACGACATATTTTTACATTTTCTGTCATTGTTGGCCTCACAGCTGCTCATACCACTTTAATTGACATCTGTGTAATTCCATTGTTCAAGGTCTGTCATTATTTTTTTTATAATATGCGACATTTTGCCTGTCGTTTTGTACTTATAAGCATTTCAGTTGTGTTGAAGACTTAATACTGCAATCCCATGTACATTCTGTCGTCTTCACAAATGGATACAACTCCACGAAAATGGTCTAAAATTATAACATTAGCAGAGCATTCTTCTATGTCACAGAGGCAAATTGCTGCAGAATGTCACATTGATCGGTTTGGCTACTGTTAATTCGATCATAAAACGATACAGGGAGAATGGATCCATCACACCCCAGAAAAAAGGAAACTGTGGCCGGAAAAGGAAGACTTCACCTGCAGATGATCGTTTAATTGTCAGGAAAAGTAAATTAAATCCTAGACTAACTGCTGTCGACTTAACCCGCGAGTTAATGACTACCACTGGGGCGAATATTCACGTCACAACAGTGCGGCGTAGGCTTTTGGAAGCTGGACGAAGGGCTCGTAAGCCTATTAAGAAGCAACTGCTAACCCCTGTTATGTGCAAAAAACGCTTAATGTGGGCAAAATTACATCAACACTGGACAGTGAATGACTGGAAGAATGTACTTTTTTCTGATGAGTCTCATTTCGAGGTCCACGCCCACCGTGTTTCTTACGTACGGAAAGGATCCGAAAAAGTAACAGCAGCTCATCTCCAACAAGCACCCAAATACCTCCATAAAGTAATGTTTTGGGGTTGTTTTACACATGAAGGGCCTGGCGCATTAATACCTATCAAGGGAATGATGAATTCTGACAAATATATTCACTTATTGGAAACCAGAAACGTACCCCAGCTGCAAAAATCATTTCCGGATGGCAGAGGTGTGTTCCAACAAGACCTGGCACCATGCCATACATCTCGAAAAACTACAGAATTCTTCAACAAGAAGAATATTCAGGTACTCCCCTGGCCAGGCAACTCACCCAACATCAACCCCATTGAGAACTTGTGGTCAATTTGCAAAAGAAGAATACAAAAAATGGATTGTTCTACAAAGGAGAAGACGATTTCTGCCCTCATTGGTGTATGGTTTCGCGATGAAGAAATGAAGAATATTTGTGGGAAATTAGTGGAATCCATGCCAAATCGTCTCAGAGCTGTTATTAGGAACAAGGGAGGCCACATAGATTACTGAGGTATGTCTTAGATCCTTTTTTTATCCCGTTTGAGTGGTTTTGCATAAGTAATTACGTTGTTCGGATTAATTTGCATGCTACTGTATATGAATATTTAAAAAGAACAGTTATTTGTTAATCAACTGATTTCTGACTACATTACCTTTTTCTGCAGCTCCACAAAATGTGAATTTGGCAGAGAAGGATCCAGAATATACCGAGAGAATGCCCCAAGTTTCCAATATGAGAAATGAGCTATTAAAGATAGGAGTTTCATGTAGTAATTTCTACGTTTTTCATTTTGCAGTCGACCCCACATTCTAAAGATAAGAAACATGCAAAAAAAAAAAAAAAAAAAAGGTGTGTTAGGACAGCATTTTTTTTATTCCAATTCCAATACATGTACGAATAATGATGTGCTTTTAAAACCCTTATCCAAAATATATTACCTTTTCAAAAATGTTCATTTACATCATCATTCTAAAAGGCTATATTCCTATAATAGCTGTTATGATCAATAAAAGTTTTCGACTCATTTCTTCATAGGACACACTTGTGACCTATTGCCTCAAGGTTCATAATTCAATATCGCTCTAGGGATATGTGTTCTGGACATTCAGTGGATATGTTGGTGCCAGTTATCCATTCTATGCTTCGGAGAATGACGCAAACCACGTCGAAACTAATCACCCAGGTAATTTACCTTAATATTAACGCAATAAAGCAGTTATCACTTGTTCAGTGATTATACCAGTGTTAAAGTGTATCCAAAAATGAAGAATATATTCTAGCATTGGATCCATTCCTATTTCTTGTAAGATGTCTTCATCCCTCTTATGGTCCACTTTGTGTAGTCGGCTGTTCGGCACATAAATTTCATTTCAATATAGGTAATTCTTCTTTCATCGTTTTTGCTTAGAGTCCATGTTTCACATTCATAACACAGAACAAATCTTGCTAAGCTCTTATACACTAGTGTCCAAAAGTTAAGCATAATTCGTAAAACAGAGAAATGAAAGGGAAAACTTTGAGCAATCGCTATAAAACTTTATCGCAGTGTGTGCCGCAATGTACTTGTGCTCAGTGCATAGGGAGGGGGTACCTCAACCTCCGCCTCCCCTCCGAATAAACACGTGTTTCGAAGGCAAGCAAACAGACCCAGTGCGACTCATTCATTCTTGTTCTCTCATTGTGAGCAGAGGGTAATTTCTTATCACAGTGTATACATGACAGCACCAACATGCCACAGAGATGCCAACTGAACCCTGTTTTGAAGGGTAAAATAATCGGACGTCTGGAAGCAGGTCAGACACAGACCGAAGTCTCTCGAGCCCTGAATGTGGCACAAAGTGTCATTTACAGGCTTTGGCGACGGTTCGAAGATACAGGAGATGTTCGTCGTATGACTGTACAAGGTCGCCCATGGGTCACAACGCCGCAAGAGGACCGATATTTGACCTTAACAGAACGACGTAATCAGCTGATGCCTGCAAGACAACTGTCTTCTGAGCTTGCAGCTGCCTCAGGCGTTCGAGTTTGCAGGCAAACTGTACACCGGAGGATCAGGGCAGGCGGTCTCTGTGCCAGACGACCAGCAGTGTGTGTTCAGCTCACTCGAGTACACATAAGGAACCGTTTACAGTGGAGTCGGCAACATCAACATTGGACCTTGGATGAATGGAGGAACGTGCTGTTTACAGACGAGTCCAGATTCAGTTTGACCAATGATTCCCGTCGCACAATAATCTGGAGTGAACGTGGAACCAGGTTTCATCCCACAAAAACCGTGGAAAAACGCCCTTTTGTGCTGGTGGCATACTCGTGCGGGCAGGCATAATGTTCAATGGACGCACATCTTCGCAGCTGGTACTGTGAATGCCCAGAGGTACAGAGGCGAGGTATTGGAACGACATGTGCAACTTTTAAGAGGTGCAGTTGGTCCACACTTCATCTTTATGGACGACAATGCACGTCCGCATAGAGCCAACCTGGTGGACGAGTATCATGAGGGGGAAGATATCCAGCGCATGGACTGGCCAGCAATGTCCCCGGATCTGGACTCTATAGAGCACGCCTGGGATGCATTAAGAAGACGAGTTGCAGCCCACCAGCCTCCACCGAGGACACTTTCAACCCTCCGCAATGCTCTTCGTCAGGAATGGAAACAGCTGTCTGCAGAGCTCTTGAACCACCTGGTAGAGGGCATGCCACGGCGCTGTGACGCCTGTTAGCCATGAGGGGTAACCACACCCCATATTAATCGCCCAGCACCATCATTGTTGTGGAAGCGATAGTCAGATTTTGTACCATAGTTTGTAAAATGTGTCCTTATGCCACAATAAAACAAAATTTGCTGATATGTGTCACTCTGTTGCAAACCAGATCCTGTGTGATTCATTTGTACAAGTTTGGCGCCATTCTGATAGGTTGGGGACAAAATATTAAATTATGCTTAACTTTTGGACACTAGTGTATAATCGTGTTCGAGTATGTCTTTGGACTAGAGATGGTTTTATGACTAGTAATGAGGCCCGTAGATTGTTGTATTTAAGAATTTCATCTGGAATTTCAAGATCAAAAATAACTTGTCTCCAAGGTATTTAAATTCATTGACTCTTCCCAAATTTTTTCCATTGATACCAATTTCATATGGTACCGAGTCTTTGCCACAGAGCCATCATTTCTCAGGCTGCGTATTTTCATGAAGTACCTGCCTGCTATTAATTTTAAATTGTAAATCCTCAGAAGTGTCTAATAAGGCCAAATCACCTGCAAAAATGAGTGTCTAAGTTTAAATTTCGATATGTGGGTATGTAACCATGTCTTGTGTTTTTTAATACTCTTATGATTGCATTCATGTACATATAATATAATAATTCTATCTTCCTCAACTTGGTGAGGTTGTCAAAGACAAAGAATGTTAAACAGTAACATTTAAAATGACTTTAAAAATGTCTTACAAGAAATTTGTTTACAAGAAACTAAAATTTGCAGTAGATAATATTTCACATAATGAAAATGTATAAAAATATAGATAAAAAATGGTCTGAGAAAATTCAACTGTAATTTGAATTGAAATACAAATGTCGCCATAAAATCTGCAGAGAACCCTTCAAAGCTATAATAGAAATTTCCTTAATTGTTGTTGTTGGGACTCCAAATTTATGACAAAACGACACGAATTATTGTTTTGTTATGGTCCCTCTAGTGCTCACCATTAATCTGATGACTTCTATATCCCTGAGTTTTTATGATGTTTTGTAATAAGGAATAATGGGTTCATAAATTCTCCTTTTCTCTAAATTAACCTCCTCAGGTTGATTCTGATGCGTCTCGAATCTGATGGTCGGATCCAGAATATAACCTTTTGTCTCTCCAGGTTTAAATGTTATAATATCAATACGCCGATGACTTCCAGTATCCGCTATTCCATGGACTTCTTCATAGGTAGTGTAGCCATTCGACTTAAGGCATGTTGAGATTACAACCTGATTTTGTGATGTCTGCTGTTACGAAGAGTTTCGCCAAATGGGCATGAACTCAAGACATGAGCCAAAGTTTCAACCTCACTTGGCATCGCCTATAGTGGTTATTGTCTTGAGTTCTGCCTGGAATAGCGCATACAGGAGCAACATTACCAGTCATCTTTAGCGCATCTCTCCACTCGGAGCTAGAAAGAGTTTAAGCTAGAAAATAGATAACACTGGTTGTCAGGAGACGATAGAAAACGAAAGATACGAAAACAAATTAATGAGGTGTATAAACAATTGAATGCTCTTTCATATTTAAGTATAAAAATATAGGGGTGCCATTTGAAATAATTCCAAAGGGGATGTGGCTGGGGGTGGGGGTGAAATCTAAAATACAATTAAGCCTGATTTCAGACTTTCCCCTCAATATCTAAATTGACGTGTTTTTGTTTAAATTGAATTCAATTTAAATAATTAGTTATTTAGACTGGGAAGTTTTGAGATGAAACCCCTGTATATTTAAGCATGGAATCTCACTCTCTTGAAATTATCTCATTACGTAATGATATACTGTAACTACAGGTTCAGCCTTTTATTATTCCTTTTCCACAACCTGTGATTCTGTGTTTAAAACGTATCTGATAAATGCCGAAAATGCTTGATAAAATACTTACTTTTTAAATAATACACCTGCTATACCATTTGTATAAATTATTTCTGTACATAACGTGATGGCTGGAACATGGCACATTTTTTTGGTATCTCTTGCCACCAAGACTGTTGTAGGATTTTCTTGGTAGGATGTCCAAGACAACCATACAAATGAAACTGACAATGCAATTCCAATTAAAACCCATATAGCCCAGAACACCCTGTAAAATTAATTACATATTAGGTATAACGACACTGATTATCAGACTGTATTTCTATTGTATTAATAAGCAATCAGCCATATTTTTGTAAAAATGTTTCAAACAGACACAAATAATACATGTTTATTTAACATTATTACTCCTATTCCAGAAGCTTTTTGCACCAATAAATACTCGTACAGTCAAAATTTTTTAATATATTTCGCACTTTTTTCGATTTTTTTCTGAGAACCTTGCAAAATTCCTATACTTTCCATGTTAATTTATTTTGCTTATTCTGTACAAGTACATTTTTCGTTTATTCATTTTTTTACATTTATACAGGTGCCGGTGAAGGTGTTACGTGCTGTCTCTTCTCACTTTATAGATCTCTTGGGTATGGAACAACAAGTTTTGATGGAGAAATCATTGCAATAAGTGAAAGTCTCAGGAATCTTCTATGCCACATCAATAAATTTAGGAATGCAGTTATATTGTCAGACTCCAAAGCAGCTATTCTATCAATAGTTTCTAAACACACACCTTCATCTCAAACAGCAGAAATAACTAAAATGCCTCTCAATTAATATCAGTCAATAAAAGAATTGTATTCCAATGGATACCATCCCATTGTGGAATCCTTGGAAATGAGAATGTGGATGCTTTAGCAAAGAAGGGCAGCACTGCTACTTACAGACCTGTTACTAAATCTACGTATTACTCTGTGAAAAGATTTATTAAATCTACATACTTAGACTTCAACAAACAAAATTTGATAACACAATCCCAAGGGAAAAAATGGAACTCCATCAAATCCACAGTTAATTCTCGATTTACCACGAAAATCGTCTGTAGCTGCATTTAGATTGGCAACAAGCCATGATTGTTTGGCCAAACACCTGCATAGAATTGGAATATATCAGTCCCCTAACTGCCCATTGTGCAACTCAAACCAAGAAATGGATTCGGAACACCTCAAAATCTGTGCTTCAGTGGCTGGTCATGATAGTATCTTTGAAAAATATTGGAGTGCAAGAGGTCAAATGACTTTATTGTCAAACGCCTGGCATTAGAAAACAACAACAACAACAAACAACAACAACATTTATACATTCGTATTTTAAACACCCAGGGGATACGAAACATAACATATGTTCCAAATCGATTTTCCTTGAAATTAGATGTGGTAAAAATGTAAGAATAAGAAAATACAGTATGTGTTCGTTGTTAACATGGTGCCCACTTTGAAATTCGAAGCTGTCTATTCTCGTCTCCAACAATCTTGCGTCTTTTAATTATGCTGTTATTGCTTTAGAAACTGTAAAACATCACGTCATGCTATAACTCAACAAATTATGGAACTGTTATCACAATTTGAGAGGCACTGTTTATTTTTTAAGAGCAAACAGTCCAAAATAATTGAATTTTTGTAAAATAATCACATGTTAATAACTGAAGACCACATGGTAAGAACAAGGAAAGCCAATTTCGCAAAGTCTTCTGGATTGGAATTTGAAATGCAGGGACGATTTCTCAGGGCACGCTATGCTTGCTGCGCAAGCCCAATATTTTCGTAGAATGTGTATTTCTCAAAATGGCTTACGTACATTAAAATTTATTTTGATTTTTGGAATACTGTATAGGCGTAATACCATCCGCAGGTTGCACACCGCAAGTATCACAACTGTTGCTCATTTCTTGGAGCTACAGGAAAGACGTAGAAATAGCGAGAATATGATGCGCACGCAAGTGCCTTCCTCCTTGGTCCGTCCTAGGCGCACATGCTTCTGTTATGTGCTGTTTGAAGCTCTGGTCCGAGAGCTACACCAACGACTATTTAACGTTACACAGAGCAGTATTGACAGCGGGAATGTGCTGTGATTGCGAGTGCAATGTAATTGTATGAGCGGAATGCATGTGTTGGCTGCTGCATGTATTATTAATTCTTAAACATTAATTTGAAGTATTGCAATGAGTTCGGAATTGTGTGTCATTGAAACCTTATTATTAAATCCATTTTCCCGAAGGACTATTCAAGAGAAGACAGACATTGTAGGGAATATGTGCGCTCATTCAGTGCAGCTCAATACAACAATGTGCATTGGTTGGCAGAGTCGAAAAAACTAAATAAACTGTTTTGTTGGCCATGATTGTTATATTATATCGAACTTCTACATCTGATAAGCGAATATGATCCATGACTCATAATGATTTCATAATTATAATAGTACATTATGCAACGAGCCTATAATGAAGGTAATTAAGAAGCGAGTATGGACATTTATGAAACGAGCGCAAGCGAGTTTCATAATTTTCATACGAGCTTCTTAATTACCATTATAGGCGAGTTTCATACGACTTTTTATGCTCGACCATATTTCTAACTTTATATTATTAATTTTCTTTGTATCTGACCTTGACCAATGTCCCTATGTTGTGAGATGTGCGCAGACGCGAAAGTATTGATTTTTTCCGAGGAACAGATGTCCACATTGACCTTGCTAGGCCATAAGAACCTACAGAGATAACATTCAAATTAAATTAGACATTGAAAAACGAGATGACAAATTGAATTTATTTGAATATTATTTACAATTAACGCTAATTATTATAGTAACAGAACATAACCTTCTGCGACAGTATTGGATTTCCAGCCTCCGTGACTTTTCGCTAATTCTCTTTCGATTGCATATCCGAGAATAATCGATACTTGCGGTTTTATAACAGTAGAAAGCTGACCTGTCATTGGCTGAACAGTTGTAACCTGAGTCGTCATTGGCTGAAAGACCTGACCTTTAATGAGTAGGTGTACTTTAATGACATGCATTAAAGGACGCTACCAGGTGTATAATTACTACATTTCGGCATGGTCGAGCATAAAATAAATTATTTATGTGGGTCTTATTATTTTTATTAATTATGAATTATTATATCCTCCCATCTTCCCCTATGAATAAAAGAGCAAGCCTAACTTTCGTGACTAGGATTTGCCCCTGTTGAAATGTAATATATTACCCAGCTTTGGCTCTAAGCAGCTAAGATTTCCTACAAATAAGCTTAAATTTATAATACATATTCTTAAAGAATTTAAATACTGTAATATAGACTCAGAGATCAAAGATGCCTTAACTTTCATTCATAGTTTTCTGCCCAAGGGGAGATCTTTCATTGCAAACCCAGCATTCTCCAATCTTTCCTCCTTTCTGCCTTCCTCTTAGTCTCTGCACGCATGCACACACACACACACACACACACACACTGTATGTATGAATGTTGCTATCATCTGATATCTTCTGCTCTGAACTTTTCTCCCGTTCAACATTTCTTACATCCTTCAGCAGACAGTTTCTTCTTAACCAGTGACCAGTGAATTTCATTATCTCTTCCTGATCAGTTTCAGCATTATTCTTTCTTTACCCACTCTTTCACTCTTTCTAGCACAGCTGCATTTCTTATTCTGTCTGTTCGTTTCACATGCTCCATTCTTCTCAATAACCACATTTTAAATGTGTCTAATCATTTTTCTTCACTTCATCATCTTTCACTGTTGCTACTTCTCGTCACTGGAATTCTCTGCCGCCTGAAGTCAAGGGCTGCCGAACTTTAGTTTCCTTTAAATGTAAATTAGAAAAATATCTTATGATGAGATGCCAGACCTAACGTGTTGCAAATGTGTTCCACTGTATTTATTTTTTTTTTTGTTTCTTATTTTTATTATCTAAATCGTGTTTATTTATCACTTAATGCCAATATGTATCCCACTGTGTTGTTTTTTATTATTAATCTATTTTTTGTGTACATTTTATTCAATTGTCGGTTTCTGGTTTAATTATGTAAATCCTACTTAATTGTAATCTAATACTAATATGTATACTAATGTGTTTATTTTTATTTTTACTGTATACATTTTTCTTTTTTATTGAATTATCGGCTTCTGTTTTTGTGATTCGTATTTGATTCTAACAAATTAATATGTATTTCACTATGTTTATTTTTATTTTAAGAGGTAAATTTTATGTAACTACCTCTTTTGATGTCATTATGTATCAGTATGTAATTACTTAATTCTGATCCAGTTTTATGTTCAACTGTGTAAGCAAGTTTTAATCCTGGTTGAGTGTAAGAGAAGGCCTTACGGCCTTAACTCTGCCAGGTTAAATAAAGCCATTATTATTATTATTATTATTATTATTATTATTACTATTATAATTTACTAGTATGGCTTAATTATGAAGTTCTAAATTTATCTTGTGAAAACTTTACTAAATTGACTTAATTTGTTCTTCCCTTAGGCCTATATGTTCAAATGCTATTTCAATTGTTATTAAATGCCATTTCAGTTACACACTTTTCTCATTTATATATTTGTTTCTTCAGATGCCCATAGTCTTACTGATCGTCACCTCAAATATCTGGATCGGTTCAAATCTCACGAAGTTATGCACATAAAGTGGTTGCCAGAACGGAGTTTGCGAGGCATATTTTGTTGCATAACGTCCATTTCCTCACATCTCTTTTCAGTATACCTCAAATTGAACTGACGACATGCCAGCCATTTTACTCTCTTTTAAACTTTAATAGGTATTTAAGAAAGAATTATCTTCAGGTAATACCAATATTTGGAACTTGCCTGTCCAATAATGATCTTCCTTTCAAAGTAATCTCTCTGCAACCTGCAAAGGACGTTTCATTTATCAAATTCGTTAATATATCCATTTTTCGTTTAATCTGAAAAAAGAAAAAGAACAGGAAAAGTCAAGTTATCAACTAGTCTCTAACTACAACATGCATGTAAGTTTTCATCAGAACTTTAAACCATTCTTTGAAGTCTAATTTATTTTGTAGGATACAGAAATATTGCATACATTTACTTGCAAACAGAATGACGTGATTCATCTCCCGATCAATAGATAAACTTCTTAATCAGTCTGTCACAATCTAGCTTTATACAAGGTGTTTCAAAAGTGATGGTAAAAAATTTTGGGATGAAAAGTAAAAATGAAGAGAAGCAAAAAAGTTTCAGTTAACAGGGGTTCACAAATTAAACATTTACGAGACAATGCTTTATTTTTGCTGGTCTGAGGCCACAGTGAAACTGTCTGGATATGGTAAAGCAGCAACAGTCATACTTCATATGTATGCCACACTCTTTCCATCATATTTCCTTCTAAATGTGAGACGGTATCTATCGAAGCAGATGATATGGTGAACGGTGGATAGGTAGAGGAGGACCTGTATCTAGACCACTTGGTTTAAATCCTTTGGATTTTTGTGTATGGGGTTATGCAAAAAGCCTAGTTTACACAACAGAAATCACCACATCTGAAGAATTGCAGCTTCGGAGTGCAGATGCCAACCAGCAAATGAAGAATGACCCAGGATTGCTCGAGTGCATTCTTGGGTCTTTGTGGAGAAGACTAGACAGATGCAATCAAGTGCATGGTCAGCATTTTGAATATCTGCTGTAAAATTCTTCAGTTAACGTGTTCATACTGTACTGTACCTTGTTTATCCACAAATTTCACTGTTGTTCAAACAAAAAAGTTTCTTTTGTGTATGTTCAATTACATTTCTGTAATGCTGAAACCAAAATTATGAATTTTACTGTCTCGTGATTGGTAAGTTAAGTAAAATTGTCACTGCTCTGTTGGAATTAGTACTTGATATTCAGTAGGCCTCAACCAGCATAAAATGGCATTGTCTCCTAAACAATTAATTTACAGGTCCATGTTTACTGGGACTTTGCTTTTCTTCATTAATTTCTCATTGCTAAATTGTACCGTTACTTTTGAAACACCCTATATAAAAACATTCATTTGTAACATTAACTGGACATGCAGGAGGTGGTGTAATATTTCTTGAACCTGTGAAAGCTACTGCTTTAAGAGACAAAACCAGTAGTAAGGAAATTCTGAGTTAAACATAAAAAAAATAATTTACTTTATATTTTCAACATGAGAGGTTTTTCTTTTTGCTACTTGCACCGTGTGATAGATGCAGACAGAGATATCCAACGTTTTGGGGCTACATATCTGCTTCCTCATCAGGGAAGACCGGGATATCTATTTGTTGGACCTGTTAGCAAGGGTTTCTCCAGAACTTGACATCAAGACTACGCGAGTACACAGTGATTGTTAAATGGTGGATCGCAGCCCTTGGGGGTCCAAAGAGCAGTTAATAGAGGGTTGCGAAAATAATAATAATAATAATAATAATAATAATAATAATAATAATAATAATAATAATAATAATACAATGGTGAAAAAGGGGGCAGACTATAAAAACGTCACCACTCTGTCTTTCAAAACCACAGCTGATGACTCTTTTTGGTGTCAGAGAAGTGTGCAGGAATGCGATAAATTAAAAAGAAATGAGAAAAAAGTGAGGGAGAAAGGATCAGGAAGAAGACTAAGAGGAAAAAATTTGGGTCACTGCTGACTTTGAAGAAATTAAAATGTGCTTGTTCAAATTAAAAGCAACCGCAATACCCACAATAGTCTGTTACAGAAATTCTACTGTATAATTACTGTTATACACTAATTTCTGCTTATTTCGAGGTATGTAAAAAATAAATAATCATTAAAGAGAATTAATATCTGTGGAGGAAAGGAACTGGCCACCTCAACTTAATATATATATACACACGAGGGGGATCCAGGAAATAACGACCGTTCGCGCATACCCGCCGCACAGCTGACTTCCCTTCCTTGTTTGAAGGTCAACTGGCTTCCTTAACATGAGTTCTCATAATGCTGTGAGTACTGGTTGCAACAAGTCGCCATTGTGCATTTTGTGTTACTTTAAAATGAACGACGTGATTGATAATCCCGCCGACTGTGAGGTGAGGAGTGTGATTCGATTTTTGAATGCCCGACATTTGAAACCTACAGAAATTTACCGGCAATTGAAAGAAGTGTATGGTGATACTGTAATGAATTAAAGAAATGTGAGAAAATGGTGCGAAATGTTCAACAATGGGCGAACAAATGTCCACGATGAAAGTCGACCCGGACGCCCATCACTCATCACAGAAGACCTGAAGACTAAAGTGAACGACAGAATCTTGCAAGACAGGCGCACATCACTCGACGAATTGCATATTGCCTTTCCTGACATTTCTCGCTCTTTGCTTGGTGAAATTGTGTCGCAACATCTTGGCTACCACAAAATCTGTGCCCGCCCGCACACTGCTGCTTCAACTCGAGAATTGCTGGATCAATTCGGTTGGGAAATCTTTGATCATCCGCCCTATAGTCCAGACCTTGCTCCTAGCGATTTTCACCTTTTCACTAAGCTGAAAGACTTTCTGGGTGGTACGCATTTTGGAAGTGATGAAGAGTTGAAGAAGACAGTGAACACCTGGCTTAATGAACTGGTGGCAGAGGAGTATAACACGGGAATTCTAAAGCTAGTGAACAGATACGACAAATGTTTAAATGTAGGTGGTGATTATGTAGAGAAGTAAAGAAAGCTTCAGTTATGTAACAGACTTTGTTTTTTTCAAATAAATATATATTTTTTTAATTATTACAACAAAACGGTCGTTATTTCCTGGTTCACAACCAGAGTGGACCAAGTCCACCAGTGATAAGTTTGTGGATTAATACAATCTCGGATGAAGAAAACTTAGATTTATTCATTGCCATAACAAACAAAGTCCATAACTCATTTGTTACTCCACAGAGGGCAGCATTTCCTCTGGAAGGTGAAGGTTGCTAAGCGTGAGCCAGGAACTTTAAGACTCAATATCTCAGAATATTCCAGATGGACTTGGTCTACTCTGGTTGTGGGGGGGGGGGGAAAACGCGCGCACACGCACACACACACACACACACACACACAAAATTTTCTCATTTTTCCTGTTTTTCCACTGCACCTCTATGTCCAACAAGTGTATTCATGGCAAAAAAGGGGGATACTTTCTGTTATAAATAAATTGACTAAATAGAATGAGTTCAGTAAATAAACGAAGACTCAGTTGTCATTACAAAACGATTATTTCGTCGACAAATTAATATTCCACGTAGTCCTCTCAATCAGGGATCAAATTCTTTTCCACAGCATCAACTTATTTTCAAAAGGAAACCAAGCTGAGGATTATATATATATATATATACGAAAGATTAATCAGTGCCTGTCTTCGGACAGTTGACTTAATAATATCTCTGTATTTTCAAGTAAATAAACAGAAGTTGTCACTCGTAAAGAAATATTAAGTGCAACATAGTAAATAACTTATCACAAGTTACAGCATTGCATACTAACTACTACAAATTGAACTTATTAACTGTACATTTGTAAGCTGATTTCACTATAATATTCACTACTTAATCACTTCCAGCTCTTATGTTTTGAGTTTCA
Source organism: Periplaneta americana (assembly GCF_040183065.1). Lineage (NCBI taxonomy): Eukaryota > Metazoa > Arthropoda > Insecta > Blattodea > Blattidae > Periplaneta > Periplaneta americana. The sequence continues at coordinate 20,464,636 of NC_091131.1, forward strand.
TTTTTTGTATCGATAGGGAGGCTATTAAAAATGTTTAGTGCGTTATATGGCAGTAAAAATTTTTAATAGCCTCCCTATCCATATAAAAAATGAAACTCAAAACATAAAATTATTTAGGGCCAAATTAAAGAAGTACCTAATTTCTCACGCCTTCTATTCTGTAGGTGAATTCATGACATTCAATAACACTTCATGAAATTGATACTAAAACTATGTGTTGTACTAGTAGACTATATTGTAAATCTCGTCTGTATATATTTCATCTAGACTGTGACTATAAATTAAGATTTTATAATAGTATTAAGTTTTTTGACTTGTTCCATATTCTAGCTGTAAGCATGTATGAATACCATGGAATGTTAATAAATACAATACAATACCATACAACAAATTTCTGGAACTGTTTCTGTAACAAAGTAATGTTCTGAAATGAAAAAGTACAGACATTTCATATTTGAAATTACTCCCTCTAGTTCATATTTTACAACATTTCATTATAAATTACACAATATAACAAACTAATCATCAATGATTTTCACCAATATTTAAAAGTAATGACATAAGATACGTACCTACCTCACACAAATAAAATCATGAACACACTTTAAACTGCAATGTAACTTCCTTCGAGTGGTTGAAATCTTGGGCAATTCCTTTCTTCATTAAACTTTCATTCTGTGTGTCACAATACACGTTTCCTGTGTGAGGCGCCATTTCTGATTAGCTAATGTCATGTAATCATCACAAGTAATCACGATAATGCTACATGTATGTTTCAAGAATTCTTGTTTTGATAACAATGGTAACGGTAGTAATATTTGAAAAAAAAAATCAAATTACTTCAATTGCTCATATTAACTACTGAACAACAAAGTTATTACCTTATAACAGCAGTGGCGAAAATGTGATCGTGTGCCGAGCCACTATGTAACCTGCAACATGCATAGCACCTATGGAGGGAGACGGACACCCGAAGGGGAAGTGAAGCAACTGTCTGACTTATTAACGGATTTTCATTTTCCTTACGTCAAGCACTTAAATACAATTTTATACAGTACAAGGCTACAAACTAATGTTTAGTACGTGTAACGAAGAAAGAAATGAACAATATCACAACTTAAAATTAACCGTCTTCAGAATGTCTCTGCGACAAAGTTTCAAAATCAGGAATTATGTCACTTACTGCCAGTCGTAGTTGATCACAAAGGTATTTGTCTGTCAGTCGTGATCTAAATTTGGTTTTTACTATTTTAATTGCTGAAAATAATTTGTCACAAACGTAAGTTGTAGCGAACATGGCTTCAACAGAGCAAGCGAAAGGACGAAGCTTTGGATATTTATTTTTTGGCAAAGATTTTAAAGTTCAACATTTGTCAAGTCCTTACATCTAGCTTTCATTTGACATCACATAGTAAATCAGTGAGTTCAAATTGAAGAGCTAACCGCATTATTCGTACATCTGCTGAAAAAGGGTCGACGTACAGAGATGATGATGATGATGTTGATAACAGTAACACTTAACCTTTTAATGTTTCATCAGTAACATGTAGTATAATGCCGTTTTATGTTATACAACCGTTTTCCTCGTAATACTTGTGAATAAATCATACATTTAATATTCTCATCATATCGACAGCAAAAAAATGCGTCCTCCCATCCTACTCGGAACTTTCGAGAGAGACATATGCCACTCGCAGGTCAGAGACAAATACAAATGGAACGGAATTTGACTCCAGTGAGTGAGAGGGTGGGAGTTGGCAGAGGTTAGAAGCAAGTGAATCACTGCGAGCCACAATGTCTCGCGAGTCACAATGTCTCGCGAGTCACATTCTCGCCACGGCTGCCTTATAATCACGAATGTTTACTGACAAAACTCCACATCCAGCCTAGTAAACACCAGTCATATTTATGTCTGATGTCATTTTTCTCATAGAAAATCTCTATTCTTTGTACATACCTGCAACTTCATGGAATGTAAGAACCAATAAGGACTGAATTCGGAATAATACGTTAGGTTTGGGAAAAAGGCAAAGTAAACAAAACAACAATGGAGACTTGTTTTGTTTATTGAGATTCAGAAGTGAATAATCTGAAACATTACCCTACCTAAAAATGGTGGGGTTGCAATAGGCAATATCTCTGTATATATATAACCATTTCACAAAGAATAAAATTAGTTGTACCACACAATACAGTGAAACCTCCATTTAGAGTGGCCCAACGAGAAAGACTTAAGTGCCAGTGGAAATTTAAAAAAAAAAATCTGCAGGCAATTATGTAGAGTTAATGAACAACATAGTGAGCAAAACGTAGCTATATCACTATTCAACAATTTTCCTGTTGTTGGACATGATGCTACAAACTAAAAGACAACTCAGCATTTGCAATTAAACAGAAAATACGGGCTTTTTTTTTTTCACACCCAAAAATTGGTGATATTATTTCCATTAAAAAAGATTACCTACTTCATTGTACCAGTATATAAAAATTAACACCAATACTGAATATATGTCTATTCTCGTAACATTAATACTCTCTGATAGTAATAAACATATCAGTTAATCTGATTTAAACATATATACAGTACTTACTTACTTACTGGCTTTTAAGGAACCCGGAGGTTCATTGCTGCCCTCACATAAGCCTGTCATTGGTCCCTATCCTGAGCAAGATTAATCCATTCTCTATCATCATATCCCACCTCCCTCAAATCCATTTTAATATTATCTTCCCATCTACATCTCGGCCTCCCTAAAGGTCTTTTTCCCTCCGGAAAACATATATAGTACCAATTATGTCATTCATCAATTTATTCTTATTCTTCTGGGAAGAATGTACCTGCTTTAGAAAATAAGTGTTTTCTTTGATGAAGTTATAAAAATCCACGCATGGCAATTATGAAGTAGAGGAGACGTGTGACAGCGTTTTTCCGTCACAGCTCCGGAAAAACTGCTGTAATAGATTATTTCCAGACAACATAATAATAAATTGCACTGCAAATATCCAAATACACAATAAAATATGTATGTATGTATCTAATGCCCACCCACTTCACTTGCGTGATTCGGGTTCACATATTATGGACAGATGGCAAGACTGTGACCCATTTTCAAGTTGCACACCACTTGGGCGGGCCACGCTATGCATGATGTGTATCTGTGGAGAGTTAAGTAGTGTACTAGGGTGAGTGTATGTGGAAGTGTTCGTGTAAGTTTAGTGTAGAGAATGGGTGAGGATGCTGATGAAGATGAGGAAGGGAGAAGGGGAAACCTGGTGCCAGCACATAGTCTATTCCTGTCAAATAGCGCAAAAGGGGTCACCAGGCTTAACATCCCTGTCCGTTGGTCGCAATAAAATATACAACTTAAAATTTGAATTATAGCATTACTTATATATGCATGTATTCTTCACCTCGTTTTTCTTGTTGCTAATTATAGGGGAGCTGCAGGTAAGCCCGGTCAGTTGGGAATGCCGGTCACCTCTTTATCTCCAAAACAATAATTCGATTTTGTCTTCCGATTGATGCTGTACTTTTGGAAGGATGACATTAACTATGTGCAAGACTCTTTTTGTAGTAGTTGAAGCCTAGCTGTTACGAGGAGTGCTTGTATGTTTTCATTGATATTCTTGTAAATCAAAAGGCACTTCAGGCTGCTGCTGTAAGTAATTAATCTTGTTTTATTTAATATTTTCACACTAGGAATATACCCATACATGTTGCTAGTAAGTGAGTAGCAGTTTGATATTGGTACCTACATTCATTAATTTATGGTTGCATTTTTACAAACTGTCTGCAATGAAGGCAGTACCAGTCAACTGACCGCCATTACCTTCACTATACCGGCATTACCTTCGTGTGAATATAACATTTCGAAATGCAGCTAATGCATTATGTCAAGTGATATAGTTTCAATCTTAATAGTTCATGCGTTTAATATTACTTATTTATTTTCATTAATTATTTATTCATTAGTTAATTAATTATGTATCTGTGTATCTAGTCGTCTATTTATTTATTTTTGCATTTCCTTGAGATGGTTAGCAAATACAGGCGTAAGACAAACAGAGGCAGCTTGACAGCAGAAGATCTTCAGAGAGCCCTAAGAGCTATACAGGCTGGAAAGTCCATCAGGTCAGTGTCGAAGTCTACTGAAATCTCCTTCAGCACACTTTAGGAGAGGATAAGTAAACAGAACTATAATGATCCTAAATTAGGAAAAAAAAAAGTGAATTTTTACTCCTGACCAAGAAGCAGAGATGTGCAACCAGTTAAAAGTTTTGGTAAATTCCTTCTATGGTCTTACGCCAAACGATGTAAACCGTGCAGCCTTTGAGTTTGCTAAGCAAATAAAATAGAACATGAACATACATTCTCCAAAGAAACAAAAATAGCAGGACGTTATTGGCTTGAAGGTTTGCTGAAGCGAAACCTTTCTTTGTCTTTGAGAAAATCAGAGGTAGTAAGTATTAACCGCATTAAAGGTTTCAATAAGGAAGAAATTCGAAATTTTACACTAATCTTGAGGATGTTTTTCTAAAATATGGATTCTCGCCATCACATGTCTACAATGTAGACGAAAGAGGGAATGGAACCTGAAACTATTTTGGCACCCAAGGGCCAAAAACGAGTAGGAGCATCTACAAGTGCAGATCATGGCACAAACGCCACTGTGATGTGTGCCATGAGCGCTGCTGGGAACTATATTTGCCTGATGTTTATATTTGGTCGGAAAGGAATGTGTCCGACTCTTGAAAAAGGCGGACCTCCTGATGCACTGTACAGTGTTCCAAAAATGGATGGTCCAATGAGTTTTCTTGAAGTGGTTGGAACATTTTGCTCACCACTCCCGTCCTACTCCAGAAAACCCTAACCTTCTGATCCTTGACAGCCATTACTAACATTGCACCTTAGAGGCATATTAATTCTGCAAGGTAAAAAGTACTGTTATGGTTTCATTGCCACCCCACACCTCTCACAGAACCCAGTCACTTGATGTGACATTCTTTGGAGCTCTCAAGACGGCATTTAATAAGGAGTGTGACATCTATATGAAAATGAACAAGTAAAAGTGTATCAGACCTGATGATCTTGCCAGAGTTGCAAACATAGCAAATGTTTTTTGTCAGATTTTGAAGCAACAGGAATTTTCGCTTTAATTCCCAATTTGCCTCCAGATTCTGCTATTATAACCCTGATCTTCACCCAGCCACATCACACAGTAATCCCTCTAATCAGACAAATATCTGCTCATCTAATCCTGTTTCTGCTCCACCTGAGTGCAATGTTGCAGTCAATCGTTTCTATAGCTGTCAGTGAAACACCAGGAGAAAAGAAAAAATGCAATTACATACAAATCAGTATTTCCGAAATTTTGAAAGCGGTATCAGCTGGACCTATTACATAAAACAGAAGAAGATCAGGAGGAACAAAAAAGCAGCACTCTGAAGTACTCACTTTACACCTATGAAGAAAACGTTTGAGGCTAAAAAACAGAAGAAACTGTCGCAGAAAGAAGAAAAGAAATACGATCCTAAAAGGTCTGCTGCGAAGAGATCTGATGCAAAGAAAAAACTCCCAAAGAAGTTGTTTGAATCTTCATCAGAGGATAATGATCTCGTCATGTGTGATAACAGTGATGATGAACTGAGTGTGACAGAAAGGAGTGCTCTCTGTGCAATGATTATGGTATCAAGTGGTTACCTGCAGAGTGTAGTGGTTGTGATAGTGCCAAGGGGTATGAATGTGACTAGTGTCTTAACATGACTGATTAAATTCCGTTCAGAGACCTAAGAAAAACTTTTAACTATATCTGTAACTGAAAAAATAAAGACTGTGTTTCATGTAACTTCCTTAGGCGAATTTGTAGCTAATAAAATACTGTATGCAGTTATTTTGTTTTTTAAACATAATTTCTAACTGTTTTGAAGAAAGACAGATATAAACATAAGATTTTTAATTTACATATTCATTATAACATTGTTTTTGTGTATTTGCATTTGTTGGTACACATTGTAACGTAGAAATTATTAAATAAAATCATATAATAGGTTGTTCCCTTTAAATTCAATTGTAAATTTCATGACCGCTATTACCTTCATGTGCTGGGAATGCCGGTCAATGCAGTGGTCTTTAATTAAGGAATTTATATAAGAAAATTAGCAACTGTTTATAAACTGTAAATTGATGCAGTTGAAAGTGGATAGTCAACAGTTCTAATGCCTTCACTAAAATTCAAATTGGATTATTAGTTGTCTGATTACAGTCACATTTTGCTTAGGTGACCGCTTCTCCCCTATATAGTGGAAATCCATCATTCCTCTAGTGGCGAAGCATACATTTTATAACAAGGATAGACATCCAAGCATTTTAAATGAAGGAGCTGGACGCAGGAGCTACTTGTCAATACTTTTCTCTTATAAAAATGTTGGCAAGTACACAACAAATTTTGATGGCGAGTTGAAGCCATTTATACATCACTTCAAAATGTTATTTGTTTGACATAGTCATCCTGTCTGACTCCAAAGCTGCAATCCAGTCCATCAGCTCAACTATATCCCCTAAAATGGAAAAAGTATAAGAAATTCATTGCATGGTAAAACAAATTCAAATGCTAAACAAAAAAGTGGTCTCCCAATGGATCCCGGCCCCACTGTGGACTGAATGGTAACGAGAAAGCAGATATGTTAGCAAAGAAGGGAACTAAAATCAACTTAAAACAAATTTCAAGTTCCCATATGAATCAATAAAACGAGTCATTAAAAGAATAAGTAACAGCAAACAGGCAAAACATCAAAATTCAAATGGAATCATTCAAAGATCCAAAACTAATTCCTGAGCTACCTGCCGCTAGCCATGTTTAGATTAAAAAAAAATATCTCTCTCTCTCTCTCTCTCTCTCCTCTCT